>NW_013952555.1:864097-879619 GCF_001266775.1 Austrofundulus limnaeus
GTGAATGAAGCCAGTCTGTGTTGATAAGGCTTCCAAATTAAAATAAATTTGTCTGACAAAGCAGCAGCTCTGATTTACAGCCGTCTCATTTTGCTCGGTACCTCTCTCCTCTCAGTAGGGTTGTTTACAGCACGCAAGCAAATTTCCAGTTAGCTTCTTAGCTTAGCCTCAGATTCTTAGTAGTAGTGTAGCTGACATACACATACATCACAGCCAACAATCCAATTATTTTAAACTTCAGCAGAGGCCACGCCTCCAGCAAGAATCCCTTCTCTATAGCTGAGAATCCAGACCCTTGTATGAAGCAAAGCRAAGGACAAGGGGCTGGTTTTTACTAGGCTAGCAAAAAGTAGAAAAAAAGGTTGAAACTATCAGAAAGAACTTGCAAGAAGCAAAGAACATGTGAATATATGTAAACAAATATAAAAAAATGAACGAAGCTGAAATTTAGGCAAAAGAACAAGCAACCTTGACATTCTTTGTTGTTCCTTGTTTTATTTTGTTTTTTCTCCATCCAAAATACCTTTGTGACTGTAGGTTGACTAAAACAATGAATATTGGGGGAAAAAATGGGGGAAACATCAGAAAACACCTACCATAAAGAAAAAAAAAGAAAAAAGTATCCTAACCCACATATATTAAAACACATTTTGTTGTGACACAGTTGGTTCTCTATTTTCCCCTCTCCTCCCCAGGTCTTTGTTTCCACAGTGACATCAACTCACCAACAAATATAATCCAATAAACTAATTTATTGGGACCACAAGATGACCTGTTAAAATAGTKTCAATATTCAGTGTTGTAAATTATTAATTATATTTTTTTAGGACAGACAGGGAAGCAGTAGCTTCTGTTTAAGACATGATTTGGTATCTTTATATTATTACTGTCCCCACAGCCACATTTAGCCATCACTTAGGTAGCCCACTGTAATTAATGACCTTAAGAGTAGAATTATTTTGTTTGGCAGCTCACCAGTGGCCTCAACCTGAGAGTTGCCAGCAGTGAGTGATCTTAGGTGATCAAATTAGATTAACACAAAAACTGTCTTGGCTTTATCTGCTTAGGCAGTAAACACTGAATCAACATTTTTCAGCTGACTGAAATTTGGACATAAACACACGTACATGACACTATGGCATTCAAGCTACATTGTGCAAACAGCAGCAAACAGAAACATCACCGCTGCAGTGTTTGCAACAATAAAACGTGGAGAAAACCTCATTTAAAACAGTTTGCAAATGAGGCGTTTTTATAATGATTCAGACCTTCAGCTGGCAACAAATGCAGAAAAAGACTCTGAGCATGCAGGAAGAATAAAGGTTTCTTAAGCAGAAATATGCAATTCAGCCATGGTTTAGACTGTATTATTGTTCTTGGACTCAGAATAATTTTTGCAGAATGTGTGTTGTGATCTTGTKCTCCACAAAAATACTGCAATAAAGTCCTTGATATTGGAGCTGTCCACAGTTCTGACCATAGACCAGTTCCCATAGACCATAGTGACCAGTTCTGCTTACAAGAAACAAGAACATGYTGATTTACAAACAGCACATCTTTAGCTGGCAGCAGATAAGGTCTGCAAGTGGCACACATCATTTGAAATGTCTTTTTCATCAGACCTCATAACATATTCAGCAGTATATACAATCAATATTTCTTTTAACTTTGGATCAGATCATGACGCCTCCATTATARAAGTTCAGTAATATTAGGAACAAACAACACAATCTAATTACATTAACAGTTTGTTTCGCTCAGTAGATTGAACTCACTCTAGTTTTTAAAATCAATCAACACTATGTTTAAATTATTAACATTTTATTTATTCATATTTATGATATAGTTAATAAAAACAAATTTGTAACAGCTCCCTTGTTTCACTTGATTATCTCAATTGGGGTTTACACAAATTTTAGTTGGACTTTTTGACATATCCTGATGAATTAAAGGGGACATGTGTCCTTTTTCTTTTCACATTTGAATCCTTCAGTTCAGGTCTATATAAAGTGAAACTGCAATGCTTTCATCTGAATTTCTGATTATTGTAACTCCACAAGCCCCTCTTTCGCCCCTGTTCTGAGATGTGTCTCAGATCAACTTGATTTGGTGCTGCTTATTTAAATGCAAATGAGTTAGTTCTCCCCTTGCCCAACTCCACCTCATTCATCCATGTTTGTAGTTTGATGTCAGTGTCACAAATATCTAGTGGCACAGAAACTTTTTATTTACAAATATCTTAAAAGACGTCAACAATGGAAGRCCTGTCCATCCAGCCTTACATGTTGTAGCCAGAGTCCGACCCAGAGCCAGAGGAGARTGAAGACGACAAACCTGCCGAACCACAGATTCACAAAAATGATTAGCCGGAAGGCAATGACGTTGTTTAGAGGTTCCTCAGCAAATAAAGTGATCTTAAAATATATAAAAAAATGTAAGATGAATTGGAGAAAACCGGAAAGATATGACCCAAATAAGATATACCAGCTGCAGCACCAGGAGAGATTAAATTCTCTGCACTCTTAGAGACCTTTAACTCTTTACTGTGTAGAAAAACAACATTAAGCACTTTTAAGATCATTACAATGTTTCTAAGAAACTTGCCACCTTAGGGACACATTTCACTACTGTATAAAGGTCAAGTTTAAATTAAGTTTGCATTTATCTTTTGAACCTTTTCTCATTACTTTCCCATCAGGTCCAATTTTAATCTGTACCATGTCCATGGTCSGACAAGTTAATTGTCCAAAAAGAAAAGCCAGGTTTTAAAAGCAATTTAAAACACACGGTGAAACTAAAGATGAAAAGTTGCTGTGGTATTAAAAACTAATTTTAAGCTGACCTCATCTGATCTGTGTCATTATGGAAATACTATGCTGACAAGGTTAACTCTAAACTGTGTGGAACTGTCAGCAACTTTAGATGACCCCAGATGTTTTAGCTGGCAGTGGTTTAGAAAAGGGATGCATACTAAAACCTGCAGTAAAGCAGAGTCACAGCCAGGGGACTGAGGAAAAAGACCAAACAGTTAAGAGTCAGGGGGAAAAAAACATTATTTAAAGAGCATTAAGTGTCATGCATGAAAGAGCTAACCTGCTGACTGATCACAAAAAGAACTGAATATATTTAAAACTCAAAGTAAATTGACAGGTTGAAGGTGTCAATCCATCGACTTCTGAATAAAAAGTTGTAAAATACCTTTTAATYAAGGCTAGTGGGTTAATACATTAAATAAGTTGGTGGTTGATTATGAGATATATACCAAAATTCATATCATGAAATAGTAAAACATGCAAAGTTTTGTTTTGTGGAGAKTCGATTTTCATCATTTGGCCATTCACACACTGATGGTGGTAAACTACTTCTGTCAGCTGCCCTGGGACACTCTGGAGGAGGCTGCCATACACCGGCACCACTGGACCCTCTGACCACCACCAGCAGACAATGTGGGTGAAGTGCCGTGCCCAAGGACCCAACAACTAAGACGGATGGATCAAAGTGGCAATCCAAGGATGACTCCCCTACCTCCTGAGCCACTGTCTTCTTTGGTTCATTTGCATATTCACAGTGACGTTCCAGCCTCGAAGCTTCAGTGTTTCTCTGTTACTGTCTGACTTGAAGTTTAAGGTAGAAGACCAACTCGTTTACTCGACTCCAGATCACATCTATGAGCTTCCCGATTACCTCGTGTGCCAGTTCTGGTCCCTTGACACCACCTCGGACACAAACATACATGGTTGAGCGCCTTCACTCCTGGAAAATTCCCAAAATCCCATCTTACCACTCTGAAGTAATCAGTTTCACCTCGTCATCCACCTGCCTGCCCGCTTCCCTCCAACTCTTCTTTCTCGTTTGTCACTGGTAATCAATTGTTTTGTATCTTTCTTTCCTGGACCCCCAGAATCCCCCCCTTCAGAAAATGAAAATAAGGAAAAACCATAAGATCAAGTTTATTAATAAACTTTTAGCACTCACCTCTGTTAATTCTTGTGTTGTCTCTCCTCCACAGGTAGCTTCAATCTTCGCAGCCCAGTCAGAATTAAATGTGATTCTTAACTTTTACTTGTGTCTGCACTTCTTGGTAAAAGCTATAACATATTTATGTTTTACTTTATTTCTGATCATTGTAATAGTGTTAGTTTAGTTTTAAGTTTAGTTTTCCTTCACCTGTCTGCCTGACTGTTTATGTAGTTGTTGTTTTTTTTTCTCTCTTCACAAAATGTGACAGTCCAAGTATGAAACAACCCAAAATGTCAGCTTCTGAAACTGGACTAAAATCAGTGACTTTCAAGCTGTAGATTTCCTTCAACTTGAGAAGTGAAACCCGAACATCTCTTTCCACAGCCACCACCTCCAGATTTATTGGGAGAATTTCGAGGCATTCCCAGGTCAGCCAAGAGACATGAGGCTGGGAGTTCTAYGCCTCCTGGCTGCCTCGGTGAAACTTCTGATTGTACCAAGACAGCGAAGGAGATCGAACTCAGCCCACTCCTGGCGCACCTTTGTACTGCAAAGAGAGGTGGCAACAACTGAAACAGCCGATATGTGAAAAGTAAGCCAAAGCCGCAGCTAAAAAACGGTGATGAAGTGATTACAGCTAGAGTGACCAGGTCCTGAAAAATGTAATGTGGGACAAAAAAGAGGCTTATGAGGGCCATTGTGGGACACATCACTAAGGCTATGATGTCATAACTTTTTTATTTAAAGTTTAGCATTTTGATCTTGGGTTCTGGTATTTTGTCAATCTGGCAGTCATCTTTGAGTTTGAACAAAATGTGTCCATGGACTGACAGGCTGCTTTCTGAGCTGTGGGTTTCCCTGTGTGCATCCCTTTTACAGTGTCGCTTCATGTTGTGTTCCCCGTCACGAAAATTGTAAAAAAAAAAAGGAAGGAAACTTTGGCAAATTTCTTTCTGAAAATCACCTTTCACTGACCTCACCCATTCTCCAGTCTTTGTTGTAGTTTCATTTTTGTTTCTTTGACATAAATTCCATTACATTCTGCATGAATCAAGTCCCTTTTTTTTGCACTATGTTTATTTTTTTTTTTACCACAGTGACACCCAAGATGRCCATGCTGCCTTTCTCATTTCTCTCCTTCTGCAATGGTAGAGAGGCAGAAATAAGGTGGCAGTACATAATGGTTGCAAAATGAAACCACTAATTACCATTTTTAACCCAAATATGGACCATTGTTTCAACTTGCAGAACGCCACAACAGAGTCCTGCACAAATTGGGACATCTGGTCAATCTAATGACAGCTGGTGTTTGAGACCACCTGGTTGTGGGATAAAACAACAACAAACAGGTTTTTATTACCAATGAAATACTGACAATAATGCACAGCGAATTTGTATTTAGTTAAAATAAATTAGTTAACTGCAAAGTGAAATGGTAATATTAGGTAGGGTTAATTTTATTATTTTTTAAATGGTGATGCAGACATCCATCACATTAAATGCATTGYGCTCTACATCAACACTGCTAATTTTTCACTCCACTCCTTTTTTGGTTCCACAATCTTCCACCACCATACCTTTCTATTTAAGTTAGAGGTCCCTGGTAGAATGTAGGAGGATCTGAATTCAGAAATAACTGACAGCAGTTTATGACTTGGCTTTAAGTATACTTTGGTGTTGGAATAATTTTCACTGGCCTATAGCAACTTTACAAGAAATTAACAACAAGCTAACAAACAGAAGACGTGCATTCAATAAATTACTCCACTAAATCAAACTAAAATATTCCACAGACACATTGATTTATTGTAGTGTCTCTATTATTTGAGACACTTGTATAAATTATGAGCTACTGAAATGATCAAACACCTATTGTTCCTTGTAATCTGAGATCCCTTCAAACAATRCAGAAATATTATATATAAAACAAAAATATGTTGATTTAAGGGAAATATAAAAATCCTCACTGCCGTTTAAACTTGAGTCTTCCTTGTGGTACGCACGATCAGTTATTGCTAAACAACAACAAAAAAAGGATAGTGTATAGTACAAGTCAACTTGAAGTCCAATATTAATGCTGGAGTTACAAATGCATTGTTTCGCCTAAAGAGTAGATATACTTTTTTCTTTATATTGCTTAAAAGTACAGTTTCTTCACATGATTTCTTTGGGGATGGGGGGGCGGTGGGGAGAAGCTTCTCTTTTCCAAAACTGGGGGTCTGGACCCACCCAATTCCCCTGGRATTTCCATCCTAGTGTGTAACGATCCATCACAGTTACTGCTGACATAAAACATTTCTCTTTCTTGTCCTCTCAAGCCCCGCCCACAKAAAGCAGATAGCTGCTCTTCTGCAGCCTCATACTGCTGGAGGATCCTTTTTTAACAAAAAATTGTTTTCCCCTCCCACTACCCCCCACCTCTCTATACAACCTCTGCATTTGGGACTATATCAAAGTGAAATATAGCATAGTYTACTGGTTTATAAATATTGATATCTAACTGAGATATGACTGCATTTATTAGAATAAATTCCATTAAAACCCTGGAGCAGGCTAGAATCCTAACAGTAGCAACATAGATATTAGGGCAGTATRAGGACTGAGGAACCATAGATAAAATTCAGTGAAGCTTTGCCGTGTTTTTTTCCTCATTAATAACTATTAAACATCTTCAGTAGGCTACCAGGCCCACCATAATATCTGTGAAGTTCTGCCACTTGCAAGGTCAAACACAAACACACGAATCCTCAAAGTTTTGTTTGCAGTGACCTTTGTTGAACAGAACAGGAAGTATTTTGAGCAGCTGCCCTCTATATTTTCCTGCTTCCAGTTGGCCTGAAAAAGCCTTAAATTTAAAATTTCATAGAGATGAAGCTCATTTTACCAAGTTACATAACCATCCTGACAAACTGATGATAATTTGTGAAGCGGTCGGTTACAGTCTTCCAGCAGCCATTCTCACTAAGAAAAGGCCAGTTTGATTTACATCCAGACCAAGAATATAAACCAAATCAATAACAACATAAATTGGGTGTGACGGTATTTTATTGTTGGTACATGTACAAACACAGTGCAAGGACTAAATAAATAAATAAATAAATAATTCTCTCAAGGACAATCTTGCCCAGGAAATCTTTTGCGCCTAGTAAAAATTTGTCCTTCAGCTCATCCTATGTTTCTCACTGTTTTTTGAAACTGTGGTGTTAGAAAAATAAAATAAAGCAGCAACTTAAACACAAGATGCAAAGCAAAGACGCTCTATACATCTGTAGCTTCCTTTCTTGTTGTAATGACTRCTTGTCTTGTTTTTTGAGATTACTGATATGATCTGCTTTGGAAAGCCTTGCAGACAGAATAAACAATGTTCAACTAAACTGAGACAAAGGGAGGGATTTGTGCCTGCCTGACTGACTGGGAGGAGTATTTGCAATTAGTAGTCAAAATTGGCAGCCTTTAGGTCCTGGGTCAATGACCCAAAAAAGAAAAGTACTAGCACTAAAAAGTAATCAATGCAGTGTACTCAATCATTTGTTCATTGTTAGCAACCTGAATAATAAGTTTAATTTTATTGATTAAACTGAGATTGCAGAATAGTAGAGAAGTTAAGGAAAGGAAAGGGGATGTAAAAAAAGAGGTGGGGGACGCTGATGGGGATTGAAAAGGGTGGTATCGGGAGGCCCGTTAGGCTCTGATGAAAAAAGAAGAGTCAGCAGACCAGAGAAGCTGCAAATGAGGACGTAATGAAGCCGTGCCGATGGAGGCAGGTGATCTATAATGAATGAAGCTGATAGGGGGAGGAGAACAAAGGCTGTTGGGCTTTTCTTGGTCTGCAATAAACAGGCGTCCAATCAGAGGCACTCAGAATGACCTGGTGGAGGTGATGGCAGTAGAAAGGGTTTGGTTTCGTGTTTACTGGTCTGGCTTGGTTATAGGAGTCACACAAAGGTTAATTAAAAAAAATTAATCAACAGGCAATGTCCAAAATTGTCTCTATCTGAAAGCAGCAAAATATTGTTTTCTTTGTTTTGTTTTGTTTTTTGGGGTGGAAGCAAAGCAAAGCAACAGAGATAGACATAAGAATAAGTAAGTGAAATTTACGACATTGTTCGGTGAGTTTTCTACCTCTCACACCTTTGTGTTTGACAATCTTTGGAACTCGATAATACCCCTTTCCTTTTCTCAGATAGAGCGATCGGAGCAGCTGTAAACTAAACAAGACATGGACATTGTTTTCAGAGAGCAGACCCTCTTTCAACCTCTGCTCTATCTTTGTCTGCTCCAGTCTTCTGGGTCTCCTTTGTCTGCTGCCTTCACCTTCCGGTCCCCACTCTCACATCCAGTTTCCTTTTGCCTGTCCCCGTCAATTTCTGCATTTTTCTTCCAGTCCTCAGTGACTCATGCATCTTCCCTCTGGTCCTCCTCAACTCCTGCATCTTTCTTCCGGTCCCCATTGACTCCTGCATTCTCCCAGTCCCAGTCAATTTCTACATCTTCCTTCCACTTCCTGTCAACTACTTCATTCTCCTTCCATTCTCTGTCAACTCCTGCATCTCATGCTACGTTCACACCGAACGCCGTAATGCACTGAACCACCATGGCCTGTATGCACGCTCACCACACAAGACTCCACTGTTGAAGAAACAGCATGTTGAAGCTCCTTTAAAGTTTGCTGCACAACATTTAGACAAGCCTGTGTAATACTGGGAGAAKATAGTCTGGTCAGATGAGACCAGCATTGAACTGTTTGGATACCAGAATACACATCATGTTTGGAGGTCAAATGGCACTGCACATCAGCCCAAAAACACCATACCAACAGTGAAGTTTGGAGGTGGGAACATCATGGTGTGGGGCTGTTTTTCAGCATATGGTACTGGCAAACTTCAAATAATTGAAGGAAGGATGAGAGGAAAAATGTACAGAGACATTCTTGATAAAAATCTGCTTCCATCTACCAGGATGATGAAGATGAAATGTGGCTGGACATTTCAGCAAGACAATGAGCCCAAACACAAAGCCAAGGAAACTCTCAGTTGGTTTCAGAGAAAGAAACTAAAGCTGCTGGAATGGCCCAGCCAATCACCTGACCTGAATCCAACAGAAAATCTATGGAAAGAACTAAAGATCAGAGTTCATAGAAGAGGTCCATGAAACCTTCAWGATTTGAAGACTGTTTGTGGAAGAATGGGCCAAAATCACACCCGAGCAATGCATGCCACTAGTTTCTCCATACAGGAGGCGTCTTGAAGCTGTCATTGMCAACAAAGGCTTTTGTACAAAGTATTAGATAAATTTCAGTAAGTGTGTTCAATACTTTTTCCCTGTGCCATTCCACATTATTACAAATAACTTCATTTCTGGACATTTATGGTTTGATTTCTTTGTATGTATGGATCACTTGGGTTGTTACCAACATCTGGTGAAAATTTCATGTCATTAGCACCTCTAGTAATATATTTACTGAGAAAAATGGTGGCGTGTTCAACACTTATTTTACCCGCTGTAATTAATTCACCAGATGATTTAGAGGCAGTTTGTTCAGTTAGTTTCACCACACCAGGAGCTGCGAGCTGATGAACTATTTTTTGTCCCGAGCCCAGTTTAACACCGCGGTCAGTTTAACAATTTGCTGACCCACATCGGTGCTGATATCTCCAGCCAGAACACCAACTGCACACAGTCAATTTCAGCCAAAGAGCTCCTGTCTGTCTGTTTATGGGCAACATTCAGGAAACTGTCACATGGAAAAATGAGTCTCTCTGACTGGTTGTCAAGATGTGTCAAGCGGTGAAAGATCAGATTTTTGAACTCTGGCGTTGGCTGCTTTCGCCGCAGCGCATGCACAGAAAATGCTCTGCCGCACCTTTCGCGTTCCTTGTGCGCCGCGCTAAACGGACCTGACGCGCCACAAGACCCCTAGAGTCGCGTCCACGATAGACTTCACATATCTGCTCCAAAATGCGTTCAGTGTGAACATACCATTACTGTGGTCCCCATCGACTCCTGCATCTTCCTCTGATCCCCTTTGACTCCCACAGCTTCCTTTGGTCCCATTACCTCCTGTGACTTCCTTGGTTGTAGTTTTGGAACTGCTCCATGCTGGACGGTCTCCAGGTTGTCCCCCTGGACTCTTTGTATTCTATTTGTTTTTTCTTGTGTGCATCATGTTTTGTACCCTGTGTTTTCCTGTCTGTCAATTCTCCAGCCCTGTCCTCGCTTAGCTGTTCCTTGTGTGTCTCCTCCAGKTATTCTTCATTTATCCCTCATTAGTTTGTCCTTATATTCAGTCTTGTGTCCTCAGTGTTTGGTTCATTCAGAGTGTTGTCTACCCCAGCCTGTGTGGATGTCTGCCCATGCTCTTGGTGTTCGTGTTGTTTGAAAAAAAGTTTATTGAAGCTGCCATGTCAGCATGTTTTTTTGTTTAATAAATATATTTTCATTAAGTTTTGAATTTTAACTGCTCTCTTTGTTCATCTGCTTAAACTTTACACTATGTGGTTGCTGTGATACCAGCCATGCCCCGTGACTTTATTGTTCTTGTGACACCAAAATCCAATTTTAAATTATTATTTACTATTTCCAGAATCTGTCATTTCACAACTGTGAATCTATTTGGACAAAATACTCAAAGACAAATTTCTCTTAGGAAAAAGACAATAAAAAGAGTTCTGCAGTGAACTTCAGTCTACTCCGGCCTATAATACTGGCACATTGCTCCGGACGTTTAAACAATAGCTGTACAAGATGTCATTTTCAAATGCAGTGTTTTGTATTCTGTTTTTACCATCATCAGGGTCCTGTCTGATTTTCAAACTCTAGCTGAAGATTTTCGGCTCCAAAGCCCTGTCAGTACAGATATGTCAAGACTCTTCTCTTTTTTGATCATGTAAAAATGAAGCAGTGGTGCACTGCTTTATGGAAACTACTTAAATGTTACAGCTATGCTAGCAAGATGTCAAAGAGATAACAATTTACACATACTGCTTTGCAGTTGCATGGGCAAATCCATCTAGACAGGAATAAGTTAATGTGAAACATTATCAGCTTTTCAGAAAAATCAAATTATAAAACCTGCCTGTCTAGATTTTCCTACTGAACAGATTTTTTTCCTTTGTCACAGAACAGCTTATTTAAATTCAGCTCCTGAGCTGCATGCCGCCATCTGAATAAAACTGAAAAACTAACAAGATTAAAAGTTACTTTGATGCATTTGATAATATTCAGCCCAGTAAATGTCATATGCTGACTTTTTAGGTCACCAACACCTTTTTTAGGGTTTTGCTCTTGTTTAATATTACGGTTAATTTGAATATTTTCTGCCATCAATTTCTTTGGTAAAGTCGTAACACAATGATTTCGTTTTGTCAGTCAGCCAGAAACACAGTTGTGATAGTTATATTCCAGTTGTCAAAACATAAAACAGTTTGCAAATATGTCTGGGCAAAGAGTTGGATCAGGTTATAACTAATCAATTAAATTTGTGGAACCATTTAGCCACTTTAGAGTTATTTTCAGGGTTGCACGTAAAATTGTTGGTCTGGTTCTGAGGGGAGAACCTAGGGTTGTTGCTTGGTGGCCACCTGGATTTACAGTAACTAAGTGCTCTGATCTGGGGTTGCTGCAGTTGGGCAGGTCTAGGTTCAGCAACAGTTTGTGCTCAAAGAATGAGGTCAGCTGACTACCTGAATATACTGAATGATCAGGCCATCAATGGATTGTTTCTTCCCTGATGGCACAGGCATGCTCTAAGATGACAATGCCAGGAATCATCGAGCGTCAATTATGTAAGAGTGGTTCAGAGAGCATGAGACTTCATTTTCACACATGGATTGGCTTCACAGAGTCCATTGAGAATCTTTGGGATGTGCAGGAGAAGGCTTTGCACAGCATTCAGACTCTATCACAATATGAAACGTTATCAACCAGGTATTGTTGGCTTTGTTTTCCTGAGACACGCTAACATAAAAAAAATAGCTTCTTACCTATTTACTACTAACAGAGTTTGTGGGAGTGAGTCAGGGTTACAGTAAGCAATGTTGGAAGAGTGACACTTAGATCTGTAGTGAAAAGGTGTGTCCTTTTCTTCTTATGTTTGTATGTTGGGGAGAGTGGACGAGCGGCAGCAGACAGATGAACATAGAACAGGGAAGCAGACCTTAATCCAGAGGAGTGATGAAGGAGTGGACAAACTAGGTTGGAAGGCTGAGTAGATTTCTCCTTTTCTTTCTGGAATTACAGTAGGGAGTCGTCAGTAATGTATTAAACACAAGGGATTTCTGGAGTGCACAGAGAATACTGCGAGGCGACACAGGTAAGAAAAATGTTAGACATAAACTGAGCTATCAAAGTTTGCCCAAGTACAAACTCAGGAGCAGGGCAAAAAATGTTTACTGGATGGCATACAATGGTCCCAGAAAGACTATTGGTTCTACTTAAACAGGAAAAGCTGTGATCCAGGACAGCCAGTGCTGATTTTTTTTTCTTTTTTGTTCCTGCTCTCGGAGGCGTGAGATGCTTTTTCCCTCTCTCCTGCCCTTCCTTATCTTCCCTGCTTTGCTGCTTGGGAGCCTCTTCTAAGTTTTCATCCAAAACCAGAAATTATGGATATTTTTATTTTTATAGATTTGGTTAGCTGGTCTCTTAATAAATTTTTGGATTAAAGTTTTTTTTTTTCCATGGGAGGACATGTCAAAGGTGGGACCTCAGTTCTGGATTTGAATTTTGATCACTGCATTCTACAGACTGGCTTGGTGGTCTCCTGGTGTTCTACAAAACAATGTTGGCGGCTATTCAGGCCATTTCCTGGCTGCCTGACCAATATAAAGGATTGCCGTTCTTTCAGCACTCAGACTTTTGCCTTGAGCGAGCTGGAACTTGGTCTGCAAGCAGTTCTGCTGAGGGTCACGAGCCGGCTGTGGTTCCTGGACTTTGGTGRTGAGATGGAATTGATCTGGAGAAGCTGAGAGCTCGCCTCGGCGGGATTGTCCACACTATTTGTCTGATAGGATTCGCCACATTGGATGTACCAGCGGACATTAAGGCAGATGAAAAATTGCTATTGTCTGTCTGACCAAAAACCTTTCCTTCTGTTCCCAAACAACTGATTACAGATTCATGTGTCTCCCCCTACGCTGACCTTGAGAAAGCTGTGGAACTAAATTCCTCCTGGTGTTTACATTGATGTGCCCCCCCTAACTCCCGTCTAATCTGATTCTTTGAAGGACAACCTGAAGCTGTACAGAATGAACAATTCAACAGCAATATTCTGGACAATGGCTGAACTATGGGGTTCGGACTCATTCTTCAGATATTCACACAAGTGCATACAACATTCATGGCTTCAGATACACACCCTCTAAACTCACTTACTCCTCTGGCTAATAAATGTGCTCTTGCTTGTAGAGGTTTTTTCAATAAACGCCATAGTGTGTCACCTTTTGTTGATATAATATGATGTTTTGTTTTGTTTTCTCTCATCTAAGCTTCTGTGTTTTTTTAGTTTTTATTTTTAAAGGTAGCACCACCCCTGCTGGTTGTCGCATGACCTGATCACCTGTTTCCCCCATGTTTTTGTCATGTGTGTCTTCTTGAATGGGTGTTCTTAAATGTAATGTCATTGTGCTCTGTAGAGTGACAATAAGTACAAAAAAGTAAACTACAATAAGTTTTTAGTAAATGAGTTACAACAACACCTAATTTCCCTCTGGGATCAATAAAGTATTTTTGAATTGAATTGAATTGAAAGGCAAATCAAACAATCAATCAATCAATCAATCAATCAATCAATCAATCAATCAATCAATCAATCAATCAATCAATCAATCAATCAACCAACCAATCACTCAATCAATCAATCAATCAATCAATCAATCAGAGAGTCCCGCTCCACCCAGAACCACTTACTCCAACTCTACCTGAATCTGATTGGTTTAGAGTAGAGGTGTCCAAAGTGGGGCCCGCGGGTCAAAATTGGCTCGTCAATCCATTTGATTTGGCCCAGCAGAAGTTGTTCTGGTTATTAGATTGTAAAATTTTGTCTCAGTATGTAGAAACAATATAATTACACGTAGTCTTTTAAAACATTGGTCCAACTATACCTACAATGAGCTGTAGTCAGATAGTCTTAATTTATGGTACTCAATTTATTTTTGAATTATGTTAAGATTAAATATAAATATAAAATACAAGTAACTACAAGAGACATCTTGATTAGATTTAAGCACGCATCTAGATTTGTACACCTTATAAAACCACATATWACCAAATTTTAAATTATGAAAAGTCCCATGAGCCTTTGCTGCCCGAGCAAACGTTGAATTTTTTCCATGTCCATGGACTGAAAACAAACAAAAGAATGTGGGCAACCACACTGGCTTAATCAAAAAAGTAAAACAACTTTACTTAAGAAGTATCTGCATTTCGTGTATTATATTATTGCATTTGGCCCACAGCCCTCAGATTGATTTTWATTTTGTCCCTCTCAGGGAAAATGTTTGGGCGCCCCTGGTTTAGAGGCTTATGCAGAACAAAAGAGTGGAATCCGGACAAATTTGCTGCTAATGAGCAGAATCACACAAAATGACATTTGTAGTCATTTGTAGGCAGAGGTTTTTAATTAGAATGATGATCTCATAATAAAATGTCTTGAATAAGACATGAGTAAAGCTTCTCTGAGACATCCTAAACACAAGAGTAATGTTCATGCCATGTCCTTTAATGGAGCTCTTTTTTCTTGCAGTCAACAGCGCTCTTGTGACCCTGTTATAAATCAACATAATGAGGCGTAAATCAGCACTAATTAGCATACAGGTTACAGGAACACTGTAAAATGCATAATGGCACATAACATACTGTATAGTTTTCATTATCAAGATCAGAAGACCACCATACATTTTAACCAAGCTTTATTTGCCAGATCATTTCATTTCACTTTTTTACAAACTGAACTGGAGAGACGTTGTCTGCTGCAAAGATTCTCACCAAGGATCTTCAACAAGGGACGATCATCAGTGATAAAAAATAATAATAATAGGATAAATCCTGAGTTTGTGAGGTTTGTTCCCACAAAGCTGAAAAGACTGAGAATAGCACTGTTGGACCAAATAGAAAAATGCGTTTTTCTTGCAGGGGTTGCCACCAGAGCTGGTCAGTTCCTTATCKACACAGGTCCCACGAATCCGAGGTCTATATTAACCTGAATCTTTAATGTCCTTTGGCAGACTACAGCTTAAAATCAGTCAGTTTAAAAAAAAAGGCCAGAAGTTAGAAATCATGCTGAAAAAAAAAAAAACATGTTCCCGACTCACACGGGTGCTTGGTGCTCAGGTAAACTCATGGAATATGCTGTGGGTCCCTGTTAGCTCCTCGCAAATACCTTGAACTCATGTCACTGCTCCTGGTTAATAATCCACCGGAAATGCTGCAGATTTTGACAAGAGTGAGGCACTCCCCCGGGATAATGAAAAATCAGAAATGCTGCAGACTCCAGGTGAGTCATACATAGACATACATATACATGAATAACACAGTTAATACAACTTAACAGTTTGGCTAATAATATAT
>NW_013952555.1:880339-886836 GCF_001266775.1 Austrofundulus limnaeus
CTCTAAAATTGATTACCCAGTGCCATTCAGGGATTGCAAGACTGGATAGATTTAAGATATTTTTTAAGATTATTTTTAAAACTAATAAAAGAACTACAGTTTTTTTACATGATCAGGAGCAGCATTCCACTGATGATGACCTTTGAACCTACAGACCCAGGATTACAGTAGGCCTACTGACTACTGAACTACCATTGTCCTTATTAACTGAGGTTATTAACTGAGAAAACAAAAAAAAAACATGAGATTAAAAAAGACTGTTCTGCTCTTTAAAACAATGAAAATAGAATGAAACAGTTCAACTAAATGAGGTTAGTTCCTTTTGTCCCCCAAAAATCTTACCTTTCTTTATCTCTTTGTCCATTTTTCTCCTCCCTCCTTCTCATGACTTCCCACAAAACAAAAGTGGCCCAAAAAGGGATTTTGTTGTTGAAGTGAGATGACTGGACACAGGCAAACAGTCTCTGGAGGCTGTGCAGCAATCCATCAGCTGAAGCCTCTACAGTCACTTCTATCAGTCTGCCACAGCATAATTAAGCTTCCAGTCCCAGCATGTGGTCCCAGCCCCCTTGGAGTGTCTTTATATGAAAAGACAGCATGTGCAGATACAAACCAGTGCAGGGAACAATTTGTACAATATTTAAAGTGATAAAAACGTACAGACGGAACTGGGAGCAGTAGGTAGTTATTCTACTGCTCACATCAGAATTTGACTTAGCTCATGCAAATTGTTTTGTAAGTTTCCTTTTTTTTTCCCTTTTTTTAATCACATTTTTTATTTTCACCAGTTTCCCACTGTCAACCATAAAATGTTAATGTTTTAATCCATCAAACATGATAGGTGATGCATCAAACTGACACACTAAAAGCTCAAGCAATTAAAGTATAAAATCAGAATTTATGTTACATGTGGAGTGGAATGATTGCTTTATAGCACAGACTTTTCAAAATAAGAACTATTTTGATATTTAGCATAAAGGAGCTGAATAAGAAACCTGATACATTTCTTGTATTTGTTTCTATACAAAGAAACAGCTGTATAATCACAGCTGGCTTTGCTTTTTTTGCATGCTGAGGCAACATAAATTGGACTTTTTATATTGATGTTTTTTTTAACTTAATTTTAAGTAAAATAAAACAAAATTTCAGCTAGTCTTAAAGCATGKAAGAGAGTCATCGTGGTATTAGTGTAATGTCGGGATAAAGCAAAAATGTAAAAAACTTCCATCAGGTAATCACTCAAAGAAAACCATCACAATGGTGATCTCCACTCATGACRTATGTATCATTTACAWACATCATCTGCTGYTCTCTAAAATGATCAGACAAYCTGTATGGTTTATATGAGGATTCAATATTAACATTATAACAGAAAAAGACATTCGCAAATTTTGACACATCCGACTCAGCTGAAACTTTGACTGGAGGGCTGAGGTCTTCAGCAAACATGGAAAATGAGCGAAATTGTTAAAAACATTGGTGTATTTATTGGTATCTTATAGCTTAGGTTGCTGAATTTATTGTGTGTGTATTTTTTATCACTTGAGCCACTGCGTTTGCATAGTTTAAAGATGATGTTTAAAATTTGTGTAAGAATAATAGTGGATGTTTTTGTGACTAACTGCAGTAGAACGTTGTGTGAGGCTAGCATGGATGCTACGAGTAAAGCTAGCAGCACAGATTCACTGTACCTGTTTAGTGACAGAAAGTGCAGGGCTTGGTTCAGAGTGGTCCAGTGTTGGTCTTTTACCTTCAATTAAATTGTTGGAGCAGACATTTAGTCCATGGTTGCACTTCTTTCTGGTCAAATTCAGTATGTCTCATCGCTGAAAACCAGCTGATAGCATCTTAGTTTGGGAAAAGTGACAAAAAATACTCGAATTGATGACTGAATCCTGAGTCATAAGAACTGTAGCACCATGTTTTATAGTCTTCACTGAAAGCAATTTTGCGAAACAGTGCTAGAATTTCTACTTAATAAGCGCCTCCCTCCAGCAGGATAAACATATAATTGTTTGCATTTACAGCATATTAATACTGACATAAGTGGAACMACCCCCAGGGGTTGTGATCAGGTTTTTTGTTTTATGAATAGTCTGGACACGTAAGCTCTGGGCCATTTTGTTTTAGACTCAGAGCTGCACACAGACTCACAGGGTGAAAAAGATCTGAAAATAAACATTTAACAGATAACTTAGTTTGTTTACTGCATATWATTTGGAGATCCAGTTCTGAAGATTTTCTTACATCCTGGTTGATTTTGATGCCGTTTTCCCCCAATTCCTTTTAAGTTTAAACACAGCTAAACCACGCATCGTGATTGAAACCAGTAGAGCTGCTATCACAGTTTTTATCCACAATGGTGTTTAAAGGATGTAGTCTCATGGTTAGTTTTATTTAAAAAATGGCCTGAGTAGACATCACCATTCAAATGGAATTGGGATTATCAAAGCATTTTCAGGACAAATTTGTAAGTTTAATGATTCCCTTTGCAAAATTACATTTTTTTTCTCCACAGTGACTTTATTTTCTGTGAACATCACCATCAAGTCTGTGCTGAACATCTTCCATATGTGCTTGTGCCAACACATGACAGGAGTCTTTTGAGGGGGTCTGCTGGGATCTTTATTTTAAAATTGACTGAACTGAACAGCAGTTTTGCCCATATGGCTTCCCCTCCCAGTTCTTCTCTAATGATCTTACTTGGGAATAAATTTCAGGACTGCAGACGTTCACCGGGGAGGAGTCTCATTGACAAAGCTGTGTATACTTTTTAAGGGTTGCATTTAGATGGTGCTGTGCTGGTTCTGTAGACAGTAAAGTGGGTGGAACCCATTACACCACAGCAGGAGACACGTAACCGACCTGGCAGGACATCTTTCCTCAAAACAAAAGTCTTTGGTTAAAATGTGTCTGGTTCGTTTATTCTTACACTTATACACAAGAGCAAACACACGACATGCAAATACACATTATTTGCATGCATGTGGCACCCTGCAGCTTCAGAAACGACATTTCTGAAGAGATGCTGTGCTTTCTTTACAAAACCCTTTCATTTGCCTGTCACTTTTCCTCACACATAACCTTTGAAACTCCCTAATATTTAGACAGACGTGTCTTATAACTGAAGATGTACAGTCATGGGAAAAGGGAAGTACAGTACACCCTCTTCAAAGGGTTTTATATCTCTGAACACAATACAAATAGGTAATACTTCATCCGGTCTGTATAACAGGTTCTACAATTATTCAAGTCTAACCTTTAATGCCCAAAACACACAGTAGATGTCATTATGTTATTATTTATTGAACAAAAACAAATCCAAAGGGGAAGAGCTGTGTGGAAAAACTAAGTGCACCCCGTGATTCAATAGCTATAACCCTCTTTAGCAGCAATAAATTAAAATAGTAATTTTCTGTTTGACTTTGTCAGCCTCTTTCCTGGTTATGGAGCCATTTTGACCTACTGTTCTTTAAATGTTGATTTAATTCAGAGAAGTTTGCAGACATTTATATCTGCWCATTTCTTTTTAAGTCCCACTTTAATGTTGTAATCAGGATGAAGTCTGAACAGTGACTGTATCATTACAGCGCCTTAATTCTTTTCTTTCTTTTGGCTATTTTTTCTTGTACATTTGATACTCCTGTAACACCACCTAGAAAATGCTGGCACCCTTGGCCATGAAACATCAGGGGCTTTAGCCCAGACAACTTCTTCATCCTTTTCCCTTTTTAAAAAGTTCCCTTTCATGTCTGTATTTACCATTTTTTCAAACTATTGTTACAATTTGTCTGTTTTATCATTATATTAGTTATACTGGATAAAACTGAATTACATATGAAATATTTAAGATATAACATCATGCACAACTAATTTCAGTCAGAAGAAAAGGGACATTAATAAAAACTACATGCTAAAATTATATTCACTTTTTAAAGTCTAAACATGCACTCATGTTATTTGCTTCTTTTCTTTAACAAGAGAAGTTTGTAACCCAGGTTCCTCTGTTTGTTTTTACCAACAGACAGCTCTGAGAACTGGTCTGATAGACAGACAGTCCCATACATGGAAGTATATTTTAAATATAAATATATTAAATAGATGTATAGAAATGATTTGTAGCAATGACAGTTGACATCACCACTAATAATAATAAAAATAAATAATGCTGATAATAACATCATTCATGAACAACTTAATTTCTGCCCACTGCTCCCTATTAACCCAGCAACACCAGCTGGTCACAAAATAGTGTCAATTCATCACAAATTCCTCTTTAAAATTAAATTCACAAACAAAATTTAAGTTACTATTCAAGGCACAAAAAAACTAAAACTAAACTACTCTAAATTGAATATGAATATGTAATTTTAATACATACCCAGCTGTATGTATTAATGAGAGTCAGCAGAACAAAGTGAGCATAGGAGGGTCCAGATGCTGAACCCACAGAAATTTCTGAAAAAAAAATACTCTGCATTCACCATTTGAAGTGCATTTTAAGTGGTGGCCACCCCTTTACAAAAACATGAAACTGTAATACAGTATACAGTATATACTATAAATTATAGTCTTTGAGGTGAACTTCGAGATCGTATTTGAAAATGGTGCCCTTTTATTGTTTTTGTCATGGAAATCTCACAGAAATCTACTGACACAGAAAAACTACAGATAAAAAATACAACTTGCCTTACAGTGTTTGGTCCAGTCTTGTCTCTCCATCATCAGCTGAGAAAAATCCAGTTAAGTTGACCAGATCCTGTAAAACTGAATGTGGGACAAAAATATACTAATAAGGGACAATGTGGGACACCTTACCAATGCTATGATGTCATAACCTTTAGTTTATTATAGCTCCCACATTGCATTAATTATTCTCTGTTTTGCCTGTTGGTGCACATTTTTAAAAAAAAGCTTTAAAGAAAAAACGTTTTTTTTCATTCAAAACTTTTAGTTTATCAGAAAAAACTTTAGTTAAGAAACATTCTCTAAAGTTAATTTTTTTATTTTATCATAATGACAAAATGACATTAAAATGACTAAAAACTACCTTTATAACTGGTTCGCTAGTAGTTTGTTCCATCAAGTTCTATTCTATCAGGGTTATAGCTTGGGTTTGTCTAATTTTAACTGGGCGCAGGTAAAATATCATGTTTTCTTAATATTATTTTTCATAATTTACCACAGCCTAATGATGATGAGGGTGTTTATATTATTTCAAACCATTAAAATCTCTTTAAAACCTCTCAAAATGTTCATAAGGCTTAAGAAGTTCAAATTAGAAGAACACATTTTCCAGAATTCTTGTATCTAAAGGAAGGGCAAAATAATTTCAAATCAGATAGAAGAAGGGTGACAGAAAGAATTGGAATTGACAGAAAGAAAATGGAAATAGTAGATGGATAAATGACTAAGTGGAAACAAATTATTTGAGGAGGCAGAAGGACAAACTGAAGCAAACGATGAAGAGGTGATAGGATGTGAATGGAAGAGGGGACATCATTATTTGCCTGTCATGAAAAAGTCCCCATGTGTGTGTGTGTGTGTGTGTGTGTGTGTGTGTGTGTGTGTGTGTGTGTGTGTGTGTGTGTGTGTGTTTGTGCTTTCTTTACTTGTTAAACACTGCATCACTGCTGCTTTATGACAAATCAGCTATAGCTTTAATTTTGCAGTAGAAGCCTTTTTTTCTTGTTTCACCTCATTCTAGCTGTGTGTAATCATCCAGAGAGCAGGATTTCATGAGGTGTTTGTCAGAGCCAATTAAAATGATTGCATATTTACAGAAAGCTTAAGGTTGTGATTCTTTACCAGCTTCACCAAACTGAAGTTTTTAATAGCAGGATGCATCACGACTGACACCATAAAACCTTCTGAGTGGCCTTTATGTTTCACACCCATAATTCTCAGAATGAGTCATTTTATACATCACTTACTTTAATAATAGTCTTGGAACTGTCATGTGTCATTGTTTGAAGAAAGCCTCTTAAATAACAGGCAAACACTTTCCTTAACAGTTTACTCTCCTACCTACTGTGCAAAACACTCCAGTGTGGTCTCACCGATGGATAATTTTAAAGTTATTTCTTTATTAAATAAAAAAGGCTGGTCTTAAGCTTTGTTGTACAAACCTACAACACAAAGAACCTGCACCTATAGAGAAGTGCCTGCAGCCAGTTATCTGTTTCTTTAGGATTAAAATCGGTTATACAGAAGCAGTGTGGTCAAATTGTTTTAAGTCAGAGACTTAAAACATGTCATAGCGTGTTGCTGTCATTGACAGCAGTCTCACAGACATGTTAGCTCATTTGTACAGGCTCATAATCTTGATGTTGTCTTTGTAGAAGATACTCCAACATAACTTCTCATATTTAACCTAATTAATATCGACTAATATTAATATAGCTAATATATGAGGAAACGGGTTCTTTTCGATTTTAAATACYAATAATAATAACCATCACCTTTATTATGACCAAGACTTTGACAATGAGTATCGT
>NW_013952555.1:888367-889845 GCF_001266775.1 Austrofundulus limnaeus
TTCTTTAAAGGAGGCCTTCCGTGGTCAAGTTCAAAGGCAGGTGAAACGTTTATTCCACCCAGGGTGACCACTACATCTTATTAGTTTGCTCTGCTAGGAAGAATCATAATTAACAAAGATTGTTTGTTTTTAATAGTTTTTCATGTTTTCAACATTTATTGGCTTTTCTCAGCTCATGCTAACTTTTAATCAACCATCACCTGATTAACTATAGGAAGACTGTACAAGTCAGTTTTCTGTTTTTGAACACCCACAGTCCATCACTCTGAAAAGGTGAAAACGGCAGATATCTCCATGCCARGGGTGTCTTCTACTTATTCACCGAGGGCCTTGTGAGTTTTATGGTGGTCCTCAAAGGGCCAGTTGTAWTTAACTTCCACGTTCCTTGTCTCATCACGGCTGAGCACCACTAACAGACAATAACTGAGCTCTACGTGGTATTTCCTGCATAGAAACAGAGTTTTGACATGTTCTCTTATAAGCAATGAAAACTACCATGTGTATGGCTGACTAAATATGAAATAAATGATACAGAAATACTATTAAAGTAAAAGTAAGAGATTTCCTCACTGCTGAGTGGTGGTGAGTAGCTGCCATCTTGAATTCAGAACTCTCACACTTTCCAACAGGGAATTCCCACGGGAGGGACTTTCTAGTTTAAATTTACAATGCTTAAATGGGAAATTCTCACTTCCCAGAACAACTGGGCTGCATTAAAGGTAGCCAGCAAACATACAACTAAATGTAGATATTTACACAGCGAACTTTTCCGGCTACTGGCTACTTTTGAATCCTGTGCACCTCCACTGAGCGGTAGGTGCCGTCATTTTGCGGGTAAAATAATCCACATGCATTATGGGAGATGTAGTTTATGGCCAAAGGTAGCTTTAAAGCACCTTTTTTTTAGACAGACAGGAATATTCAACTAGATGTCTTGGGGAGCCACTTTTAAATTTGTTTATTTTGTTGCACTGGAACATTAAGCAAAAAAAAGTGTACAGCCGGAAGTCACCCTGTGGGCCCTGATTTTGATACATGTCCTCAATGCAGTCATGTTTCAGAACTGATGAGGTCCAGGTGAGTCATATGGATCCCAAGTCCACACCTGCAGAAACACAGAGAAGGAGAAACAGATGACACATTCACATTCAGTGTACAAGAAGGAGAAGAACAAAAGAAAATATAACCAACACTATCACAGCAAATCATGACAAACAACTAACTGATGGACTTTTCTGTGTCAGTATGACAATGAAGATTAAAACGTGGCTTTCAATATTTAAAGTGATAAAAAAGCTTGTTTTTTTTTTGCCTAGTTAGTGTTATGATTTTTGCCTGCCTGCCCAGTCCTGCCTCTGTTTTTGTTGTTTTGCTTTCCACAGTTATTTCTCATGCCAAGTTCTCAATCACCACTCTGCTCCTGTCACAACCAGTACTAATTACTGATCCACCGCTCCCCCTCCCTCCTGCAATCAGCT
>NW_013952555.1:896160-905572 GCF_001266775.1 Austrofundulus limnaeus
CATTAAAACCTTGAAAAACTAGAACTGATTGTGCAGTTCTATATTTACAACTGAAAAGTAGTAATGCGAAAATAATTTGTTTTACAGCAATTTTATATTCATGTTGTAGCATTAATTTTACACATTTTCGTTTTCTAGATTCTATACTCTCAGTGTCTGAATGAAGCACCGCTCCAAACATGGGTGATTCTGTTCCAGAGGCCAAGTGGACTGTGCACACTGCATGTGCATGGAGGCATTGCAGAGTCTTGCACACATTTGTGCTCTAATGTTTAAAATTAAAGTTGTCCAGATACAGGGGGACCAAAACAGTCAGTGATGCTCCAGCATACTGGCTGATGCTGACTTTAGCTTTTTCCATTTTTCCATTTCCTTTAAGTTTTATTTTTCCTCATTAGCAGCACATAAATTTTTTACAATACTTGTGTTTACTTACTTGTTTACAGAAATTATGCATATTTCAGATTAAACTGCCACTCTATCGATTTTATTAGGGCATTATTCTGTGTAATATCTGCATTACATTTTCAGTTTAAATTGTAATAAGTTTGTATTTAAATAGCATTTTATTTGCTCACAGTGGCATTTGACATGTTTAACCTGCTTTATTCACAGTTCATTTACTGTAGCCTTGACATGTTTTRTATGTTATAGCAATGTTCAACATTTTTCCCACAAATAGAGACTCAAAACTGAAATATTCTWCAGTCATTTATACAACACTTCTGTGTGGAACAATTTTAATGTTAAGTTCAGTTTCAAGTCTGTGCAAGACAGAGAAGTAGCTGAGTCATCAAAACAGCCAAACATGGAAGCCCAGTGAAACATTTGACCATTACAGCATCTTGTAAGAATTGCTCGTTCATTTTATTTTTCAGAACAACTCTTTCTTCAGGATGACATTTTCCTCCAGCTTGAACTTCTGTGTGCGCAGGATGTAAGGAACACTCACAGTCAGGTACCCAGTCAGGATGACAACCCAAGAACTCGTAGATTGGCTTGCCTGTAAAGGATAAAATAACTTTATGTAGCTTGTGGTGCAGCTTGTGCAAAGGTATAAAGCTAATTGTGCATACATGGCTTTTAGGGTTCTCATCGGATTAGAAAGCTACCTAGTTAGCTCGTTAACTAGTTATATGTTACATGTGAACAATCCTAAGCCAGRCAGTTAATAAGTTTAATATTTCATTAAACCTTGTGTGGAAATGYCATGATCACACAAACATGTTTCTGGAAATACTCCTGACCTGAAGGAGGCGATGGTTCGTCGCAGCTGCCACCCACCGTACGACGTCTGTTTTCATGCTGAAAACCTGTAAAAACGCAATCCGTATTCCTCCTCCGATCGTGAGAATGACTGTGGCTGTTGATAATGCAGTTTGCAATCACCTTTTGTGTGTATTTTACAATGAATCACAAAAGCAAAATAATGATCAAACARATTGTACTGCTAAACCGGCTCTAACTTCTGTTTCCTAAAYTCCCAGAATGCATTACGCRATCCCTGTCCGTTCCAATTCCATTCCCATTCTCTATAGATAGGTAAATGGCTCATTTTAACCCCTATAAAACTCCAGAAGGGCTGACAAAGTTTGTAGCAGAGGGTTTAGACAAAAAAAGGACGTTAGGTTCAGAAGTGACAAGAAGGGCTTCTCTTTGTTGTGCCATGGGTTCTAAAAAACAGTGTGTAAAATGATTTGAAGGGATTCATTTAACTTGATTTTAATTGCAATGGAGAAAAATATCTCAGCAAGTAATTTAACACTAGGAAATGCCACATTCATGGGATTAATCGTGGCTCCTTTCTGGGCTACATTATTATTCAACAAGAAGTTGATGCAAAAAGAAGGAATGCAAATTCATTCTTCATCTTAATTGAGCGTTGTGTGTCTTTAATTGTTTTCACAGCTGGGAGAAGCTAGGGAAAATTTAATCAGAAGACAGAGTTGTAGAGTAGAGAAGACAACAGATCAGTGATTATGTCATTTCAGACATCTTTGTCCCATGAAGTGTTTACAGAAAGGTAGAAGACTTGGGAAAAAAATCATTATAATCCCTCTCTATATGTCCGGTGCTCATTTTGATGAACTTGTCCACCAGATTGCTGGTTACATTCAGCATGCACTGAAGCACAGCATTTCAGTCCCGGAGAGACAAGAGCTCACATGCTGTCATCGCAGCTAACTATAAAATGGGAACTGCTTTTGTGTGCTTGACTGTGTCTGAGGTAGAGGCCRACTGATATTTGTGTTTTTTTCTTGGATTGGCATTGGCCAATATGTGCATATGTTTGCCTATCCATTAGGGCATTCAGCAGCCATGCCTTGAGATYATGTGATTGCATGCATTGYTGCTCCAGCTGCTGGTTATGTTGCCAATAACAAGGGTAAGTTTTCAACCTAACTGTCTAATTTAACTGCATCTTCCCCTTGATCTGTCTCTGTCTCACTGTGAGTAAACAGAGGAAAGAAAAGCAATATCAGCTTCAAGAATCTGTCTCAAAAGAAATTCGGCAGCATGTATCGGGGTTCGTTTACACCAGTGWTTCCCAACCAGGGGTGCCTGTATATTATAGTGGGTACGTGGAAAAATWTCCCAGGTGTGTAAAAAAATTWATAAAAATAGGACTGAGATATGTAGGGCCCTATGATTTTCCGCAATGCAGAAAATGCAAACRGAATTACGAAATTGACACAGAATGGAATCCTGTATAAAACACGTAATCTCATGGAATTTGCTCATTTGGGGTACTTGCTGCATTTTGGACACCRCTGCTTCCTGCACCTGCCATTACCTGGTTTAAGTMCTTATTCACTTTCAAGGCAACGTATTTATCTTTATGTTTAATTTGAGTTCAAAAGAATAAAATGCCTGAGAATTAAATGTTCTAGGGGGTTAAATAAATCATTTTCATTTATTAATCAGTTGTTGTACATTATAGTTTTGGAGAATCATTATTACGTTTGACAGAGAGGGTACTAGTGGAATGACCAGGTGGTACCAGGTCTAAAATGGTTGGGAACCACTGGTTTAGACTGATTTCAAATTAACTGGTATCGGCATAGGCATAATTTGCAGGGGGGGTTAGGGGGGTTATGACCCCCACAGTAGTTTGATCCAATWAAATGACATAATTTGCACAAACGCAATAGAAATGAACTGGTTTAGTAGACAAATGTAACTCTCTTGCTGTCTTTAGGTAACTTTGACTTGATCAAAAAATTTACAATGTCATATGTGTATGTTTAAGCTTAATTTCTGAAAATGACATGCTGGGTTTTTGAGCATAACCACCCCCACCCCCAAAATGGTAGACCTAAAGKTACGCCTTTGGGCATCGGCCTTAAAAATCTATTAGTGAAGTTTGAGGTGACCAAGGCAAGCTGACTGGTGTTGAAAGATGATTTTTTTGTCTTTTCCGTCTCCAACACAGCCAGAGGGCATAGTGTATAATTTTTTGGCAGCTGTGGAACTTATAAATAGTATTTGAGCTATAAATGGAAAACATTTGGAGATCAAAGCTCCACCATGTTCCGGCAGTCATATTTACAACCATAAAGGTGGGAACTTGATTGTGCTGATGGTTGTCTCAACAGCCTGTCCATCTTGCTAATATAAAATGAGGCTTCTGGAAATTAAGGTAAGTTACATGTAGTAGAAGCCTATGCCTACAAAGTTCTGATTAATCACACTCAGGCTGTGTCTCAGTTCAGGACATGGGCCACATCTTATGGTCCGTGATGAATTTCCAAACTCTGTACAAAGAAACCCTCACCCATCTTTGGTTTCTGTTTGGTTTGCTGGCGATGCTATGAATCCTGGAATATTGTCGACCACACAGGATATTCAGATGCAGTGTACATTTTCTAGGTTTTCTTGGCCACATGAGTGGGCGCCTACAAATTGGGACAGCCTATGGCATGGTGCAGTGACACAAGTGGACGACAAATCCACCCTGTGTGGGCTGAAGCCCCTGAATTGAGACACAGCCACTGCAAACTGCATGAGTCTGCAAGACAGAGTTCTGACTGGGGGCAATGTACARGACAGTGTCAGCGAGAGACAACAGATAGAAGCTACTAGAGATGGCTCTTTGAAAAGATCTGGATCTTGAGGAGCCGTTTGTTTCATAGAGCCGTTCAAATGAGTTACATCATCACGTCACATAGGCAGAACCATGTGTTTTGTCAAGGGGAGCTCCTCTCCCTATTTCCCCCTGAGTTGCTGTACTCCGCCTGCTTTCTGTGAAAAAGCAAAGCAGGAGAGATTGTCTCTATGCTTAAGGTTGGAAAAAATAAAGATATTATGAGGAATAAAAAAATACTACAAACAGCTCTTGGTTCTTATGGTTCATTCTACGGAACTGTTTAAAAGATTTGGATCATTCCTGAATGTCACATCTCTRGAAGCTACACAAATTTTGACAATCAGCAGCATCAGTGAGACTTGAAGTATAAATCAGTCTTAATTGTCTGTTTAGCTCCCTGAACTTTGACCAGTGACACCACTCTCAGCTGATAGACTTTAGCTCTTTTCTGTCTGAGGTCTCTCTGTGTCCATGAAACCCCAATGTTTTAACGGTGGATTAACAAAGTGCAGTAACTCTGCTCATCTTGATTCAAAACCATGTTCTGTTCACATTCTATTCTTGGTATTTCTTGGACACTTGCCACCATCCCCACATCAATCTCCCTTATAGTGGCAGTTTACTTTCAACTCTAGTGTGTGCCGCCTCTGCTTTCCTTGAGTTTAGAAAAGCCATATATTCTCTTTCAAGAGTCTGTCATACTGTTCTGTTTGATGTTGGAAGAGAAAAACAATTAAGGATGTATAAAACTGGAACTCTCTTGAGTTTTCTTCTCTCTCCCTCATTCGTATTGACATCCAGTCTTGAAAAACCAAGAGATAATATTTTTAGCAGTCCCAACACTGCAGCTTTCCAAACACCTGATAATAAGAAACCTGATGTCATAATACAGCTGTCTGCTCGTTTGGCTCATGTAAGCAGGTAGTCAGGCTCAGAGATTTATTGTTTATTTGGAAATGCAACTACAACTTCATCAATTGCATCTCATAAAAACCTTTTAGTGCAGTCCAGTACATCCACTAAACCAGATCAAGCTGCACATTCATATCAAATATCTTACAGCTTCATTGCTTTATTATTTAGTACTGACATCTGGTGATGCAATATTGTTCTTAAGCAAAAATCAAAGTGTAACCAGTCTTCAAATCTGTGTGTGGGTTGTTCTTTGGTTTTTYTTGTTCATAATAAAATGACAAAAAAGGAAAACTTGGGTATTCTCTTTGTTTATTTTTGTGTACAATTAAATTWAAAAAATATTTGCAAAACCATAAAAGGTTACTTTTTATTTTAATGGCTAAAGCAAAGACAAGCTTTAGATGTTGTTGGTGCACTATAGGACCTTCTTGCAGAACTGGAAATCATGTCCTGAACTCCTGGAGCATTGTGTTTTCACTTCTTACCATGGTTTTTCTAATTTAGAGGGAGTCGACGTGTCTCACTGAGAGCTCTTACCATGAGCAAAATTGCTTTAATATTCCAAGCTATGCAAAATAGGGTTTCCAATATGTTAAGGAATGATTTCTGGTTTTAAGCAGTCTACGAGATACTTCAGACTTATCATCATTTCCGGTATCATTACATATTATTAAAACAACTGCATATTTYATTTTGGATAGAGAGCTGAAGTAAAAACCCAAACACTGTAGGTTTTAATTAATTGGTAATTAGTTATTAAATAAAATGTTTCTTTGTAATTTTTGCAAATGTGCAGTTTTATTTTAAACAGAAAAACAAAGGCTGAACCATAAATGCTTTTTTTTTTACCTTTTTCATGAAGTATGTTATAAAAGGCAATGACACCTGAGACAACCTTAGGGCTTGTAATTATTGCATCTTTAAAAGTAATTTTCAACAACTGCCATGAAGGCAAGTGAAAAATGTAATTGCCTGTAAGTCTGTCAGCAAAATATCTCATGAACCGCTGGACAAGATTTCAAAGAATCCCTCAAAGTTCTCACTGGATGTGCATCTACAACTAATTCATTTCAGGAGTCAACCTAATTGATAGAGGCCGCCACACTGCCAATCAATTTTCAAAATAAATAAATGACTTGCCAACAATTTTACACATGAGCCAAAAACTGCTGTGGTCATAGCTGAGACTGATTCAGAAGTGCTAACAGATTACACAAGATCTAACAATTTTGCATGCGACTGTGCAGAAATTTCAAGATCTGACTAAAAGGGCATTTTTCAAAATCAAATGATTTTAATTAAAAACTCTAACATGAAGGCATAATGATTTCCTTCAAAGAAATCTTAATCATAATGAATTTTGGTGGCAAGTATTTCTGGTTGCAGTAATAAAAATCAAAGCATCCAGCTTAAAAAGGCCACATGACGAAGGCTTATTACAAGACAAGTCTTTTTTTAATCAACATTAATTATCATCTGATAATCTTTAACATAATCCAAATATTTATCATATTCTGTCTCTCCTTAATACAAGTCTACTGTAAAATAACAGATAAGGCATTTGGTGCATGCTGAATGGTTTTAAACAGTCAAAAAAAAAACCCATCTGAGACGCTTTTAATTTTTTACTACCTCTTAGATGTGCCATGTGAATGTGGATACGTTCTGTCAGAAAGAAAACAAGAGCCAGAAAGAGAGAAATCAACAGAGAAATAAGCAACCAAAAGTGGCCTAGTTTTTTTCCCCGCTCCATGCTCTGTTTAACCCCTGCTGCTTTAGAAATAGCTCTGCAGCCCAGCAGACCTCATAACTGCTGGAGAATCAATAATAGAAATGTGACTGGGCTGACGGCGTACAGTGGGGTGAAGGATTGTTTCAGCTATACTAAATGTACCTGTTTCAGTAAGGACACAGATATTTGTTTTACATTTAAAAATAAAAAAAGTGTCAGTGAAATAGAGAAATTATATTTAGTGACAGTCCATTAGTTATTAGGCTAAGTGTGTAAAAATTCTTCCAGTCCTTTTAACAAATAATGTTGAAATGAACATTTTGGTGTTTCAGTTTGTGCACTGAACAAAACAACACACGTGGAAAGAACTTGGACAATGAAGTACTTTAATAATGTTAAGACCACATGTGAAGCTCAAGGCCTGTCTGGTCACCAATGAGGCCCTGCACCGCCCTTCCCCACCAAAATAAATAAATTAATTAAATAGATTTTAAATAAATTTGAACTTTCCATTTAGGTTTCAATGCAACAAAATAAGCAAGTTCAATTGGTAAATGGACTGTACTTTTATAGTGCCTTTCCATCCAACCAGGATACTCAAAGAAAATTACGCTAATCTGTGTCCTCATTTGCCCATTCACACAGCACTCTACTGTCCTTCTACACAGGGTGCCCCCCTGACTTATTTAGTTGAATAGCCCTGTAATAAAGTCTCAAAATAAAGCCAGCATTGACCATAAACTACATCTCCCAAAATGCATGTCAATTATTTTACTCGCAAAATAACGGCATCCCAGCATTAAGTGGAGGAGCTCAGGGTTCAAAAGTAGCTGGCAGGCAGCAAAATTCTAAAAGCTGCATTTTCTCCAGCCATATTAGTTGATGTCCAGTTGTACGGGTAAGTGGGAATTTCCCACTGACAAAGTGCAGGTGGTATGGTTGCTAATTAGAGACATTTGAAAATACGGAAGAAATCATTTATCATGTATTTTAAGTTACTTCCTGCATCTGTAAAGTCTTAAAGTGCCTGTGACATGCATTTGATACAAAACGTCAAAGAAAACACCTTGCATAATACATGCAATATTACCCATTTTGTCACATAACTGGCATATTTTCTTTTTAACTTGGCTCAGCCAAAGTGAAACAGGAAGTGACATCAAAGGGGAACTCTTTAAGAAAGAAAACTATCTGGTCTTTGTTTATTAAAACAATAATATTTGAAGTCTAATTAACCCAGACTCATCTTCATCTCTCTCTGATAGTGACTCAAAATTATCTAACAAAACATTAAATACCTCTCTACCAGTGGTGTGCCATCAGGGCCAGCAAAGCCTTCTCTGCTGGCCTAAACACAATCAGAATCACAAGTTTATATTTTAAAATATTTTACATTTATTATAATATTTATTGATATTATAATTGTTTTGTTATTATTATTTTTGAAACATCTGTTCTCTTCATTTCATAGTTTTTCTCCTGGCTGCGCAGATCCAGCTTCTTTTATTTATTTTAGAGTTTTTATCCAATCATGTTTCGATCATCATCTGTTGCTAGGGTCCACAAATCTTTCTCAGGCCTTCAGAGCGAGCAGCGAAGGCACCTGGAGGGCGAAACACATGGCAGCAATACTGTTGCTTTGACCAATCAGGGGCTGAGGTGAAGACACCAGAGTCTGCTAGCTGGCCTCGGACTGCATCAACATTTCATTTGATTGGCTGATCAGAGAGCAGGAGTCAGAACCGTGAAACTAGATTTCTGTAGCGTCTTATAAACTAAATGCTGAGCAAACATTCACAGCATTATAGAAAATTAAAACTTATAACAAAAATACTAGGGTTGGGCATAATCATATTTTGCAATTAATCGTCAGGAAAACTTAAATTGATTATTTTTTGGCACTTGACGATTAATACGATTGATGCCACCAGGCAGAGCCCGCTCGGTGCTCCTCTCTGCTTCAAATATGACGAACATTAAAAAAATAGTTCTGTAATTTATTTATCTAACAACACAATTTCAAATTTGATGTAAGTCTGTAATTTTGACACAATTTGGAACAGATTTTTCAAGAGCAAATCTTTCCCACTAACTTGGTCATGTGACCAGGACATAAGGGTGTCCGGGGATGCAGGGGATTAATCATCAAATTAATTGTTATTAGCTAAATACCACAGTTAATCTTGATTTTTTTTTGCCAATATTGCCCAACCCTAAAAAATACAGAACAGACTGGACTTTCAGTGTTAGCTTCATAGTGGTGATAGAAAAGGACTTATTGTTAAAACAAAATGCCGTGAGGACCTGCATGACAGAGGAGCTGGATTTTTCTTGAAGGAAAAAGGGAGGATGGAGTTTTTAAATGGATATTAAAAAGTTTTGGTGAGTAAAATATATTTTATTTAAATTTTTTATTTAGTTATCAGTAATGTCTGTATTGATGCTGCTGTTAACGTACGCCACAGTTGTGGCTGCAGTTGAGAGAGCATGTTAAATGTGTCGCTTCAGTGATGACTTTCATTCTGGCTTCATGAGACACCTGTCTGTGGTGCAGAGACACCTGTCTGTGGTGCAGAGACACCTGTCTGWGGTGCAGAGACACCTGTCTGTGGTGCAGAGACACCTGTCTGTGGTGCAGAGACACCTGTCTGTGGTGCAGAGACACCTGTCTGTGGTGC
>NW_013952555.1:907244-918827 GCF_001266775.1 Austrofundulus limnaeus
CACGGGAAGATCCGCCCACCCACCCCCAGATCAGACCATAGCGGAGAACTGGGTGAATCCCCCCAGCGACCACACGCACAGCCCCCGGGGCCAGCAGCAACAAACTCATGGGCCCCACCAGCACCCGCCATACCAGAGCAGATCCAGGAAAGGGCACAGAGGTCCGGGCCCCCAGGGCGCACCCCCTCCAGGCCAAAACCCGACAGGTCCAGAGGCCCTGAGCCCCAGCAGGCAGTCACCAGGCCAGGCCGGCACAAACTCCAGCGCCCAGCCCCAGACCCCAGGAACCCCCAGCACACCGGCGGCCAGCCACACACCCCACCGGGGGGCCGAGTAGCAGCGGGGCCCCAGATAAGCCAGCAAGAGGGGCAGTCCAGACCGCAGCCTGACAAATACCCAAACATACACAATCGCACCATCCCACCCTCATCCTCACCCCCACTCAATCAAAGACATATAAGGACGCCACATTCCACTCATACCCCCGATACACACTCTATACCCCCCAGGTCCAGGACATGCATCCACCCCCTATTGGAGGCACCACAGACCCGAACCCAGGAGGTAGACCCAATCGTTCTGAGGAGCAGGTAGCCAAGGCCCGGCCCGGGCCGCACCAGGACGCCTGGCCAGCTCCCCGCCGCAGAGAAGCCACACCCATGACAACCCCACCACACCGCCATCGACCAAGTGCACTCCCCCCAGCCATCCACCCCCGGAACCCAGCAGCCACCCCGGCCAGGGGACCACCCACAGGAACCAAGAGCCACACCTCAGGAGACCAAGCAGCACCAGGGAAGATGGAGAGCCAGCCCCGCCCCCGGCAACCGTCCAAGCCCCGAGCCCACCCACAGCCCAGGACCACCCAGGACCACCCCTGGGATCAACTCTGCTTGCTAACACCTAAAAATGAGACTAAATTCTATTTATATTTTTCACATTGGGAACTTATTTCAGGAAACACTTGAAAAAATCATAGCCCACCAGCAGATCTCAGTCCTGCATGACAGTGATGCATCACTTTGTTCAAGAACATTCTCGTTCTTCTCTCGAGTAATTGCATTTAGATTCCAGCACCTGCAGGGCTGGTAGAAGATTCTGGAAATGTAAACAAAGCAGAAAAATACAGTTGTATGGTTTTGTAAATGCACCCGACAGGGCTCTTAGTGATGGCCCTTTTCTGTTTGACACAAAGGTGTTTAAAAGTGAAATGCTGTGAGACAAATCACACATCAATAGAAATTAAGTTGTTAGTTTTACAAATAAATCAAAGGAGATGAGCAACATTACTCAGTTTCAAAATGTTCTTCAAGCATACACATACTGCCTAGCCAAAATAAAATGTAACCACCTGGATTTAACTAAGCAAACAGTAAGAGCCTTCCATAAGATAATTACTGCAGGGTGATTATGTTTCAGCTGCAACAAGTTATTTAATTCAAACTGATGCAGTGAGTAGCTTCTTATTTGTTAAAGAACTGTGTCTGAAGACACATCCTGTGAGAATGAGGTCAGCTGATGGCCTGAAATTATTCCATTGATGGATTTTGATCCTCCCTGATGGCATGGCCATGTTCTAAGATGACAATGTCAGGATTCATCAGGTTCAAATAGTGAAAGAGTGGTTCAGGAAACATGAGACATCATTTTCACAAATGGATTGAACACCACAGAATCCAGAACTGAATCCCATTGAGAATCTTTGAGATGTCTTGGTAAAACGTTAATGCAACTCTGGACAGAAATAAACATTGTGGCATTACAGAAAGAAATCATGCATCATGAAGTGTGAGCTGTAATCAAAGTTAAAAGTGATCCAACAAAATATTAGTGTGAATTTGTTCAGGCCAGTCAGTCAAATCAAGTGGACAAGGGTACTGTCAGCCACCCTGAAAGGAAGAAGGTGGGGTGCAGGAAGTGGGGGCCAGTGGGTTTCAATCCAGCATCCTTCTCACTGAGTGATAACGTCTCTACCAACTGCACCACCTTAAATTATTTTCTATTATTGATATAGCCAGATTTTACTGCTCCACCAACTTTGTAATATCTAAAGTGCATTGCTTACACAAAAGATGGCTGCAGTACATTACAATAAGACATGTTTCCATCTAACTGTAATGTGAATTTTGAGCAAACTTTTAAAATGATGCAAAAAAGGAAGAAAAAAACGCAAACTAGGTGTGCTTCCATCTACTGGTTTTGAATGAATCAACCAGGTTACGTAAAGTGTAATTAGGGCAGAGGTTGACGTTATGTGTGGCTGTAATACACAGGAAGTAGAGGTCAAAAACTAGCAGGGACCACACATGTCGGGACAATGGAGAGAAGTTTTCAGGACTGGTTGCTATCAGGTAAGTTGTGATTATTCTGTCACATCAACTAGTATTTGCAATGTTACATGCTGTCGGGAGACGTAGAGAAAGAAATATAATTCTCTTTGGACTATGGGAATATCTGAGAAGACGCAGACAGTGGAAACAGCTGATCAGTCATGTGAGGTAAATGTTTGCATCGTCAGAACTGTTTTGGCAAATGTGTTCCAAGCTCGCCTTTTGCACATGAGCCTTTTTTAATGGAAAATCCAAAAACCACCGCAAGCAAAAGTACAAACATTTTTGTGAAATTCAGGGAGTTTTTTGTTTGTTTGTTTGTTTCTTTCTTTCTTTTTTCAAATTTTGCAGATTCCATTAACCTTTTCTAACTTGACCATTTAAAATGTACATAAAATACTTTGATGGAAACAAGGCTGCAGACAAGCTGAACAAAAACTGACCAGTGAGAGTCTATTAATCATAATTGGACATCAAGAAACTATTTTACTTGTACATTTTAGGTAAAAAGTGTATCCATTACCCATGTTGTTATTGTAATTGTATGGTGGCTCTTCAGTATATTACAAAGCAGGATAGTGCTGTGATAGCAGCATCTCTAACAGAAAATTTAACTTCAAATTGTTGGTCATGCTGCTGCAGACCATTGTTTGCTTTGCTTCCCTGCCATTAAAGCACAATAGCCTGTGTGTAACAGTCTGTTGTGCTACCTGTGCAATAAGGAGTAATTGAAAGGTCTAACCATATGTTATGCAGGTAGACCTGAGATGGATGGATCTCTCAACCACTTCTTCTGATGGATAACTCCTTTACTTTCAGATGCTGCAGGTAATTAGGCTTGGCCAAGTACTCTGTCTCTGTTGGCCACCTTGTCTGCAATCTGCCTGACCTGATCAAAACTAATGCCTCACAAGCTGACGTTAGTCCGCTCGACTAAAGAGGAGTTCAGTGTTTTGGTTTTGCACTTAAGTTTCTTTCTTTTAAAACTTTGCACTATTACCAAGTGTTATCATTTGTCTACAGGAAACATACACCTCTTCTTCTCGCTTTCACACAAACCAGTCTTTTTATTGCAGCTTTTACAAAACACACCTAGTTGCATAATATGCCATCTATTGCTGCGGTGAAAGCATACTGTTCATATTAAAAGGTTTTATAGAGATGGAAGAGGATGGAAGGTGGGAATAATTAAAAAAGGGAGCTGTAGAAGGTCTACAGATGGGCTAATCCAATTTTCGAGAACACAATGGAGCCAAAAAGTGATTTCAAAAAAAGTCAAATTGTAATTCTGAGCAGTGTGACACCCGTCTTGTGAGTTCATCTCCTGTGGGGTGAGTGTGATTGTGAGAGGAAGCCGAGACACGAGGAGATGGCCACATTATGGTGGTTGCCTACTATGAGGAGAGTTTAAATGGGAGAGGGTTTGAAATGTACGTGCAGGCTCTGAAATGAAAATCAGGGATGCTTTCATGACGGACTTTGGAATGCATTCACACCGACACCTAATTGGTTTTGGGCAGACTGAGTGGGAGAAAAGGTGGGGATTGAGTGAATCGACCCAGACATTGACGCTGTTGCCTTGGAGATGGACTGAGAGCTCCTGATCCCCAAGACTGCATGCTGCCAGTACTTATACTCCAACCCCCCACTAACCTCCGCTCAACAACCCCCACACAAAAAACACCCCCATTCACACATGCCCATCCTCCACCTTTATTATTTCTTCATCTTTCAGTCTATCAGCTGCAGATCCTTCTCTCACTATGCTTTGCTCCAACTATAAACCTGCCCGCACGGGTTTAAGGGGAGGCAGGGAAACACTTCAATATACTTGCCAACAAATGAACTGTGCCCATGGAGGCCAATAATACATTTAATCCCATCAACCTGTGCACACAAAGATCTGCTGCATGAACATCACCTGGCCACTCCACTCTACAGGATTAAAACCTTACCTGGCACAGTGTCACGTACAAAAAACACAGTGTCAACTCATCAGACCTACACACAACAACCCCCACTGTCAGACGTCAACAGGACAGACTGAGGGTTAGATCTTTAAAAGAGGTGCTCACTTTTTTTAAACGTGGTGGAAACAGTTAACTGGGGTTATAAAAAGAAAGTCTGCTTAGAGACACTGTCTGCCTTGATGGATTTTAAAGGGTCAATATCATGTAAAATAAACTTTTTTGAGTTTTATATCATGTTATAATGTTATACTCTCATAGAAAATGTGCCCAAAGCCTTGCTCTGACTCATTCATGCATGTTTGAGAACCCTGCAGCGTTTGTAGGAAGCCATGCTGAGGCGCAAAATGACAGGTGGGGACCAGAAACACCTTTTGGTACCAGAAACGCCTCTGGGATGTGTCTTTAAGCTGAACCTCCTCATGGCACAGCGCACCCCCTCCCCCTCCCCACACACCCTGCCCATGACTCCTGCAGGCTCCTGGGTGAAATTGAAAGTGAAACTTAAGCTGTCTGCTGCTCTTAACACTAATTCTCACTCAGTGAAGCTCTTTTCAGATTAAAAATACATTTGAGGACATGTATTTTCAGATGCCAGGTAAGCTGCATCATAGCAGCAGCACCCCACCCCCCTACAGGCAGGATAGAAGTGGAAGGTGGTTCTTAAAGAGACAGAGGCCAATTTCAAAGTGTTTAGAAGAGGAAGTGATGAGAAGATAAGTTTATTTTCTATTTAAACATGGAAACAGCATTTTAATTACAACTAAAGGTGACATAGATACTTTATTATGGTATAGTATTTAAATGTATGCCTGAGAAACACATAATATTGGCCCTTTAATGTGTCACCACTACAACATGTTGCACAAAGCTAAATATGAGAAGTTTACTGAAGTCACAGGTACAGAAACAACAGAGACTTTTTACCAGAACCAGCAGGAGTCTGAACTCGATGAGTTTTATGTCATTGCACTTAGTTGCGCTAAAGTAAGTTTATATTCATGTGTACCGAACTCTTGCATGGTATGCATTTTTTACTTCTCCTTGCCATTTGAACTGACTGGTGTTTCATGAGTGTAAAAACAAAGATTGATGCAGTCTGAGAAAAATGGTGTCCACATGTGGACATTTGTTTAAAAATTTGACAGAACACAACAAAGTCACAATTGAGTGAAGATATGTAAAACTCTATATTTTGTGTCTGAAAACAGCAGCATTTTTTCCTAAGTGCAAAAACAAGATGAAAAACAACAATTGTGCCCATTTGGACAATAAGGCTCATTTGAAGTGCGCTAATAGTTACATATGTAAACATTCTAAACACTTTGCTATATTACTGTACTAAACTCTTCATTTCATTTGCTGAACATGGCATGAAACACAAAACATTTCACTTCTACTCCAAAACTGGTTTCAACCCCCCCCCCCCCCCCTATGGGAACATTACACCTATGTGTAAAAGGCTGTGTAACTATTGCAATCTGCCTGTAAGCAAAGGACCACCTTGCATGTAATACACAAGCAGCCTTTTGCTCTCCGGGGCGTTGCATTCTTCCAGTTTACCACCTCTGGCAGATGTGCATAAGTTTTCCTGTGGACTGAGACACGGGGCACTGCTTTTTTTCCCTTGGACTAAAATGCCTTGGTCATCATCCTGCTCTGAAAAGTCAGAGTTATCACTGTCGTGCTGACCCAAGATGGTCTTGGCCACTTCCATACAGAATTCAAGGAACTACAAGGTGTTCTTTTGTGGTGTGCCACATCTTTGCTGTACAGTAGCCAGCTATTGGCTATTGCCAGATCTGTAAAGTGCATTAGCATCTGCAGTTTCTATGCCTGTTGTCTCTCTTCCAGAGGAAAATACACCAGGACCAATCTTTCTATGTTTCTGTGTGTCTTTCCTGTCTCCCAAACCCAGAGGGTTGAGGCAGATTGCCCCCATCCTGAGCCTGGTCCAGTTGAGATCTCTTCCTGTTAAAAATTTGTTTTAACTTCTCTGTTTCCAATGTGCTGCTCAGGATGGGAGACTGATGAACTGATGATTCAACACAATGGGCCTCATGCAAGAACGTGTTCGTATTCTTATCCTAAATTTCTCTTACTTTTATTCTTACGAAGGGTTCGTACGAACATGCCACATCAAATTCAACAAACTCCTCTATCTTCAGGAAAAGTGTGTAAATGAGCTGCCTAAACATGATTTCCATCTGTTCGTATCCAGCTGCTCGTGCACGCGGAGAGGTTATTTAAATAATTACCACCCCAAAAACACCATATAAGGCTATGTTTCCTACCTCAGATATCAGGACGTGTCCATTCATGAAGACACTGCAAAGTAAAAAAGAAGAACTTTATGAATTCGGAGTTTGAAGTCCTGCTCTCGGAGATACACACACAAAAAAGTCGTTTTTAGCAGCGTCAGCTTGGAATTAAAGGATCTGCTTTAAAGACAAGGAATGAAATGATGACTGCTGTTAATGTCGTGTCTCTTGTGGGTCGTACAGTCACAGAAATAAAAATCTAAGTCAAATTCATCTCTCTGTAGTCCTGCTCCGGTTTTTCTTTTGTCAGATATTTTTAATTTCATTGTAAACAACTATGTTAGTTTATTCAGTTACACAGTTTATTCAGAGGAGGAGCAGTCGCACACTGCTGCACCCCCACCACCAACCCCCGCCTGGCCATCTCCCCCATCTCGACCATCGCAAGGGTCAGATGCGGTTCTGAAAAGACGCATTTTAAAACGTGTCCAAACTTCAGTTAATGCATAATTTAAGTTGTTTTCTAGTTTGAGATCTTCATATTAATATTGTAGTGTTATACAACAGCATTATTAGCCAATTTAATTTAATCTAACCAATTTATGTCGTTAAAATCGAATTCCAGTTCAAACAGAATAACCTACTGTCAACATACAGTAATTATGGAGTGCGATTTATTTTCAACTCGAAATATCTTCAAACTAACAAAATATAAGGTTATTAGTAAAGAATATCCATCAGGATAACAGCAGACTGACTGCTCGTAAAATATACGACAGGTCTGGACCACTGGAGAATTTTGTTCGTATCTGAAGAAAATCTTAGAATAAGAAAACATTGGTGAATGCCACAAATTCTCCTAAATCACTCGTACGCACAACTTGAGAACAAATCTGTGCGTACGAACGGTTCTTGCTTGAGGCCCATTCTGCATAAATTGATATTTTATTGTACAGAGACCTGAAGCGTTGGTGCTTTATTAACAAACTGATTTGAACTGAATCAGACACCGAGTGATCAGAGCCTTTTTTTTAAACTCTGAGTTAAAGCAGGAGGAGGTGAAATGTTGCTCATGTTCACAAGGTGTGTTCCTATAGATAAAAGTGAGACACAGATTAAGGTAATGAGAGGGCAGGTCATTCATGACGCAACCTCTTTGTTTCAATAGCTTGATCTTATAACAGAGTATCATGGAGAGAGAAAAAACAGCCTCGTGTTTGACTTCAGAAAACAAGCACCAGTCTTTAATGCCTTTGCTGTATAACAGTTTTGTACAAAATCCACCAAGGTCTTTCAAAAATAAACAACAACAAAACATCACAGTTCCTCCTGGACTGCTTTATTCTCCTTCTACAACCTGAACCTGCACATTCCAGAGAAAACTCCTTGAACCACAAAATCCCCTGCTATTCCTCGGGACAAATCTCTGTGACCTCGCCATAAAATGATACGCTCGAGCGTCTCATCACACTGCGATCTCCTGTGAGGCGTGCTATAGTGCTTCAGTCTTTACTACAGACTCAGATATCAGAGAGCAGGTGTACAGTTGAGGTTGTGGGATTACAGAGGGAGTAGGGGTGATGAAAGCATGTCCTCTGGGCCAGGAGCATGCAGGGATTCAAACTCCTGGTGCATGAAGTACAGGTATGCTTTATGAGCCTTGTCCATCACAGCACTGCACACACTCCGTGCTCAAGAGCCCATGGGAAAAGAAAATATTCTGAAATGCTGTTGTCAGCTTTACTATGTACAGGATTAACTATACCATATAGCAGTGTTACAGTCTGGACATCATTAAAGAAGTATTATGCTTCTGTGCTTTGTTTTGGTTAAAAAATTGTAAAATTTGTGAAATTTGTAGGGAGGGTGGTGGTAATTTTGACGTATTTTCTCTCATTCTATAATAAAAATGTTGCAAAATCTCTAACACTATTTATTTTTGTTTATCCGGTCTGAAGCACTGCATCTCTCTTGTGAAAGAGGCAACGTCATTGTTTTGCTACAAATAATCTGCTCAGTTTGTTTGTTTGTTTGTTTGTTTGTTTGTTTGTTTGTTTGTTTGTTTGTTTGTTTGTTTGTTTTTATTGTATTTATTTTTTGGATGGGTGGGGGTGGGGGGGTAGATCTGTTCATAGAAGGCAAACTTGTGTTTAGTCTGCTTAGAGACACTGTCCGCCATGAAGGATTTTACTGTAAGTCACCATCACAACATGTTGCACAAAGCTAAATATGAGAAGTTTACGGAATTCACAAGTACAGAAACAACAGAGACTTTTTTTTTTACCAGAACCAGCAGGAGTCTGAACTCAAAGTGTCTCATGTCGTTGTACTTCAGCTCACTAAAGTGTTTGTTTGTTTGTTTGTTTTTTGTTCCAATTGTTCTATAGTAATATTTATTGAGTTTTTATTATTACATTATTTATAGACCTTTCATTATTTATAAATTTTATTTAGACATTTTTAAAATTGTAGTTTTATTATGTTTGGGTAAGCCGATATCATCTGCAAACATTAGAGTTAGTGCAATTTTACAAACATCTTTTAAATCATTAATATAAATTAGAAATAAGAAGTCCCAAAACGGAACCCTTGAGGAACCCCACAAACTAATTTAGCTCTAATAGAAGTTTGATTGTTAATATAAATGTACTCTTTCACAAAGATAGCTATGTGACCATTTTAAACAATGTTATTACATATTTATTTAATTTTTTTCAAATATTTTTGTGATTTACAGTGTCAAATGCATTTGACAAGACTAAAAATACACCAAGAGAATATTTCTTATTATCTAAATTTGTTGCATCACCAGTGCCATTTCTGCAGACATTTTTTTCATAAATTGTACAGAATGCAGTTAGCAGCCACATGCTTTGAAATTATTGTTAAACAATTTTTTCAGCAATTTAGAAAACCATCTCACAAATCGTCTGGCAGTTATTTAATAAATTAGCATCACCAGCTTTAAACAAAGGTATTACTTTATACTATGTTTAAATCCTAGGGTACATCACCTGTTTTAAGAGACAAAGACAACATACTGTATGTAAGGGGCTCAGAAATAAAAGGAGCTACTTTCTTTACAAGACTGGCTCTAAAGTCTACAAGGCCTGAAGCAGCAGCTTTCATTGTCAGTATTGTTTGACGCACTTTGTTTGGAGTTAGAGGGTCAAACAATCCAAAGCAAGATCCTTGGTCAAGATTTAGATTTATAGAAACAGCTTTATCAGACAATATAATGATTTTAGCTAATGAGGGACCAATATTCACAAAAAATCTTTAAAATCACTTGATAAATAAAAAGAATTACTATAACTTCTGACACCATCAGACAACAAGAATGGTCTGAGATATCAGTAAATAATAAGCCAAAATTGACTGAACTAATACTTAGTTAATAGATGTTTCAGGTGAATCTGTTATCCTTGTTGGTTTATTAATTAGTGGACAAAAATGACAAATATATACTGAATTTAGAAAATCAACTGAACATCTTGATTCATGTTTTAGAAGAACAATATTTAAATCCCAAAAAATAATATAAGCCTTGTTCTTGACCCTGCAGGTCAAGGTCAGCTCCAAAGTAGATGAGCCTCAATAAAAACATCAGAGTCACTGTCAGGTGGGTCTATACACCCAATAATTAGAGTTTGCCCTCCAAAATTATTGCTGCTTTGAATTTCTAAAAAAAATGGTTCTTTTTCACTTCTGATCAAACGAATGTCAATGTCAACTTTATTTACAAAGCACTTTTAAAAACAGCTAATAGCTGCACCAAAGTGCTGTACAGCAATCCGCTTATATCACAAAATCACAAAAAATGCTAAAAATACATAATAAATTACAACCAACAATGGTAAGAACAGATAAGTTACAATGCCAGGTCTTACTTTAAATGCCATTGAATAAAAGTGAGTCTTAAGAAGCACTTTGAAGTTTTCCAAGCTATCTAATATGAAAGGGCAAGTTGTTCCATAGATTGGGAGCAGATACAGCAAAAGCACGATCACCTACTCCTAAATCTGGATCTTGGAACATCTAGAAGCATTGGGTTGTTGAATACCAAATGAATACCAAAATCCCTATTTTCAAAAAATTCAAAGTCCTCATTTATACAAATACTGTATAAACTGCACCTCAAAAATAAATTATCTTGTGATTTTTTTATTCTGTTTTCTGATTGATAAAACATTGATCTTTGTTGTTTTCTTATAGTTTTTTGTTTAATTTTGCTCTTATTCATTCAGACAAGTTCCCTCAACACTGCAGCACCAGCTCTCCTTCACTTTGAGTATTTACATCACAACTGATTTTGCTTTGTGATGAAGGCAGCTGAACATATTGAGCAAATGGTGTGCTTTGTAATAACTTAATTAAATAAAATGTTGCTAACAAACTGGAGCAGAAATCTCCAGCATGGAAATGAGCAAGGAGCTCTGCCAGACAGCAGCTCTGCCTGGCTCAAGATCTTGATAATTGCTGCAGCAGTCGACAGATGTGTCTCACATTTCTACCCATTTCCTGCTTTATTAAAATTAGTTGGCCCCCAAGAACACCAAATGTTGTCTTCCTAAACTAAATGATTGACGACCGCTCAGGCCAAATTGTGTCATTCTAGTTTATGGCAATTTTCTGAAGCAACAAACAGCAGCTAATTTGTTTAAGAAGAAGAAGACGAAGAAGAAGAAGAAGAGTTGTTACATGAATTATTTTCAGCCTCAGTACACACAATGAAAGCAGATGATTTTAGATTCTCCTCTCATTGGATTTTTTATTTTTCCTTTTTTTTTTTTAATTTTCAGGCAAAATGTCAATCAGATTGTCATCTGGACCAGAAAGATAAAGCTTTATATTTTTAAACTAGATCAAGTTTAAAGGAAAAATCTGGTCATTTTTGAAGTGATGTTCTCTATCAGATAGGTATCAACAGTTATCTGCTGATATCAGTCACGGAAGAGAGTATGGAGAAAAGGGCAGAAGTTTTCCTCCAGATGATTTAAATTCCTAGCCTGTTATTCTTTTTTT
>NW_013952555.1:918837-923558 GCF_001266775.1 Austrofundulus limnaeus
CACAAGTGTGCAGTGGTGTGCCCAGCTAACCAAACCATTAGCTGATCTACTAATCCGCTTAACAAGAGTCTTAACTCTGCTAATGCTAAACAGATAAAAAAAAATAGTGGAAGCTAATGCTAACTGCTAAGATGATTCTCAGGCTGTGTCCAAATTCAGGGTCTGCGTCCTTCGAAGTCTGAATTTGTCAGCAGCTTACGTCACTGCACCGCTCCAGAGGCTGTCCAAATTTGAAGACTCTGCCAATTGCGGCCCACAAATGCGTCCTCCTTCTTCCTTGAGGGACAGGTGCGATGGATTCTTCTCGGCCCAACCTATCCCAAGATGCATTGCGGGCTGATCGAAATTTTTTTGAATAGTTTTAAATAAATAAAAACTTTTAAAGTTTATAGCGGTTGTGTTGTTAATGCTTTTATCATTTGCATGGACATAATTTTTTAGTATTGTCAGAAATCAAACAAGCTGATATGGCAAAATACTGTAAATGAGCATGTACAAAAGGTCTCTTAGTTCTTTAAGCTATTTTTTATAATATTTAATACTAATATATTTATATTTTGCTAATTTTGATCTATGTTTGCTTTTGTTAAGCATCGTCACGTTTGCTAGGCGACAGCACATACGCTGGGGTGATGGTGAGAATAAAGCTGAAGGCTAGACCGTCCAAATTCACAGCCACTTTTTTCTGGTCTTCATGGTCAACCTAGGACCTGGCCCACCTAGACCTGGTAGTCTGGGTCCTTCAAAGGACACGGTCCCTGAATTTGGACACAGCCTCAGTCTTCATCTCCTTCCAGTCAAAGACTGGTTCCTGTTGGTAGCAAACCTGTTGTTAGTTTTCTATTGGTTTAATTTGAAGGTGTGAGATCCTTTGTGGCAAATTGGCCATTCCAAACCAATTACAGCTTTATCTAATTTGCAATACTTCCAGCCATTGATCTGTATACCTGGATTGGACATTGCCTATAGCAGCTATAGCTAGTGATGCACAGGCGCCATCACTATTCACTGAGTCAACAAAACGGTACAGTTCCAATGAGGAATACGCATCAATCTGTCACAAAATATTTGTAGTACCTTTATTTCTTATCTGATTTCTTTAAAATAGGGCTAAAATTAAAGCTGAGAAAATTGCCGCTGTTGTGGTTTGTAAAAATTTGTATTTTCCCAAGAGATAAATCTATAAGCAGTCTGTAAACTTTTCATTATAAGTTTTTGCTAATGCGTTAACTGTAGAAAAGCATTTCTTTGATCGAGTTTGTTTACCATTTGAAGTTAGTCAAACAACAAATAGCAAATACTTTCTCTATCATATTTTATACAAAGTTATACACATATCAGCCCATGCCCCCCGTGCTATATCCGTCACAGCCAAATACCTCAAACATCTTGTCTCCTGCCAACGACTACCTCCCTCTTTATCTAACACTACAACCCCCCACCCCAACCCTTCCACAATCACAACAATAGCCATCTTTTTTTTATCATGGACCAGGTCAGGGGTCAACTTAGGAAGCTTCATTCTAAGAAAGACGCAGGCCCTGATAAAGTATGCCCACGACTGCTAAAGACCTGCGCTGAAGAACTGGGTGAACCACTTCAGCGCCTTTTCAACCTAAGCCTGCAGCTGGGGAGAGTGCCTACTATATGGAAGACATCATGCATTGTTCCTGTTCCCAAAAAGAACCAGGTATGTGCGCTGAATGACTTCCGGCTGGTGGCACTCACTTCACATCTGATGAAGACGTTGGAGCGACTCTTTCTCTGTCTCCTCAGACCCCAGGTGCAACATGCGCAGGATGACCTGCAGTTTGTATATCGGGCAGGAGTTGGTATGGAGGACGCCATCACCTATCTTCATTGTGCCAACTCACATCTGGACAAAGGGAATGTCACTGTGAGGATCTTCTTCCTGGATTTCTCAAGTGCCTTTGGTACCATTCAGTCCACTATGCTTCAAGAGAAACTGGATGGGATACGAGTGGACCCCTGCCTGGTCACCTGGATCTCAGACTACATCACGGACAGGTCGCAGTATGCCAGGCTGAAGGACATCATGTATGACATTGTGATCGGCAACACTGGAGCACCCCAGGGCACGGTGCTTTCCCCTATCCTCTTTACTTTGTACACAGCAGACTTCTGCTACAACTAAGAGCTGTGTCATATCCAGAAGTTTGCTGATGATACAGCCATCGTTGGTTGTCTCAGGGGTGGTAGAGAGGAGTACAGATGCCTGGTGTGAGACTTTGCTGACTGGTGCCACAGGAATTATCTGCAGCTCAACACCTCAAAGACCAAGGAACCATTGAGTTTGGGAGGTCCAGACCAAAGTCACAACCAGTAGTGATTGATGGGGATGAGGTGGAGCCTGTTGACACCTACAAATATCTTGGGCTGTGGCTGGACAACAAGTTAGACTGGTCGTGCAACACTAACCACCTGTACAAAAAGGGACAGAGCAGGCTGTACTTCCTCAGGAGACTTTGGTCCTTTAACATCTGCAGGAAACTCCTGTGGATGTTCTATCAGTCTGTGGTCGCCAGTGTCATCTTTTACACTGTGGTGTGCTGGGGTGGGCAGCAGATCCAAAAAGGACACTAACAGGCTGGACAAACTGATCAAACGAGCTGGCTCTGTTGTTGGCGTGAAGCTGAACTCTATGGTGACAGTAGCTGAGAAGAAGTCTTTAAAGAAAATATTGGACATTGTGGACAATGGTAAGCACCCTCCGCACACTGTTATCAGCAACCAGAGGAGCCAGTTCAGTGGAAGACTGCTTCTCCCAAAATGCAGAAACAACAGACTAAGAAACTCTTTTGTCCCTCAAGCGATAAGGCTGTACAACTCTTCGCTGGGAGAGAGGAGGGGTGCAACTAGTCTACAGCGTAATAACTAGTGTATAACGTGTGTTTACTTTGACTTTCTCTTTTGACCTTCTCTTTGATTTTTGTCTTGACCTGTTTTTATGATGATGTTAAATGTGCAATATCTCCATTTGACTGGTACATTGCTTCCCTTATATTAATCTGTATTGTATTGATGCTGCTGGAAACGTAATTTCCCTGAGGGAAATTAACAAAAGGGATCAATAAATTTTTATCTAATCTAATCTAATCTAATCTAATCTAATCTAATCTAATCTAATCTAATCTAATCTAATCTAANAATCTAATCTAATCTAATCTAATCTAATCTAATCTAATCTAATCTAATCTAATCTAACCTAATCTAATCTAATCTAATCTAATCTAATCTAGTCAGTTTATGTGTTTGTTACTTAAAAATTGTCAAATGTTATTTTATTTTATCAGAAACTGATGAATTGGTCAACTTGTTTGGTTAAAAATAGTTCTGCCACAACCTTTGTCTCTCATAAAAAGCACCTTATTTTTTCATCAAGTATGTTCAATAAAATACTAATAAAAATTATATGAAATGTTGTCTTTTGGTTGTGGACTGACATTGTGTAGACCCCTCTGGTTGCTTGGCAACCACAGACAGCCCCTAACGTTTCCTGTAATGAACACATTAATGGCACACACACAGGTTCTTGGTACCAACAGCCCACTTACAGCCACACTGGCATCATTAGCGGCCCACATGGGTACCCTTTACCGGGTCCAAATGACAGCTCATTGCTCACTGATGAGAGACCCTCATGAGACTGTAGGCCAGGTGGATACCAACATGGCTCCGGTCCAGAAATGTTGTCATGCAAATTAACAAGCACCTGGCAAGTTAATTGATGAGGCAACACATTGGCATAACAGCTTTACAAACCTTTAAAGGCATTCACCAAGCAGCTAAAGCATTAAGCCGCTGAAGTTCAGCTCTGTTGCAAGTCCATCACAGGGACTATTCACTCTCTCACACACCTAGGGACAATTTAGAGTTACCAATTAGCCTTTGGTCTGTGGCAGGAAACCAGAGTACCCAGAGAAAACTCACGCATGCACAGAAAGAACTCCACCCAGACAGGTCCCTGGCTGGGATTCAATCTGACAACCTTCTTGCTGAGAGGCATCACCACCGGCACCTACCAACTGATCCACCTGATATCACAAACCCCATGACAAATTTTAAAGAAACCAATGATGTGCTATACTTCTGCAACTTTTGGAGTTAACCTAATTCAAAATGTCAAAACTATCTGTATCTAAGTCAGGTTACCCAACGTTGACCTAAAGATTGATGTAGTTACTGAGTCTCATTCACAGCACAGACTCTGAGTGTGACACCTGATTGTATTACATTGAACTGCACATAACATTATTTTAAAGGTTTGATTAAATGCTATAACAACATATAAAGGTCTCATTGGAAATGAGAGGGTGATTTGCATTCTTTCAAGGAATTCTAGGTCTTTACTGGCAAATATTTTGCATTTCCCACATTGGATGAACAAAGCTGAGGGAACATTGCTTTTAATAAGGTGAGAAAGTGTGGACATGTTTTGTATGTGTTAGAGGGTGTTCTAAGTTGGGGAGTGGGGTAATATTCTCCCCCTATAATATATTCACTCTCCCAACCCCCTGCTGCACAAATTTCAAGGAGGCTGGTTTTCAATGGGTTTTGTATTTCAGACCTATTGATTATCTGCTGTGAGGAGATGGTGACAAAACCTCAGCAAGACCTTTCCATCTGCAATGAAACCATGTGTGTTATTGACTGGCTTCTTACACACACACACACACACACACACACACACACACACACAC
>NW_013952555.1:923599-929349 GCF_001266775.1 Austrofundulus limnaeus
TTATTATTATTATTATTATTATTAACAACATTCAATTGTCATGGTGATTTTCGGTAAATAATGTGTGTGAGAAGCCTCCCTCTCAGCTGCTGCAGGTAGTATTTCTGTGGCCAAAGTTAAAAGTACCTCTCCGTGTCCTGCGCACTTCGGCAGACCTCGGTGGAGCAGTAGCTGTGGAGGAGACACACGACCACCGAGCTCATGTTCAGGGTGAGGGACAGGGTCGCGAGCACAGTGGAGACTGGCAGCCAGAGGTGAGCGGGGATGATCGAGGAGGAGGCGASAGAGCCCTTCGCCACCGTCTGCTGAGACTGCAGCTGAAAAATTAAAACCATCGACAAACCCGTCATGATGGCCGATAAGATCCCCAGCAGAGCCAGAACAACCAAAGACCTCTGGCTGTACTTCAGCGTCATGCTTCTCCTGCTAAATTTCCACGGGTCAGGAAAAAAAAACCCAACAAAACTACAGTTTCCTGCAGGTCTTTGAACGCAACCTGGCTGTGATCTTTAACTCGCTCTTCCCATCATTTTCAGAGGACTGTGAAACAGGCTACCTCCCGCGGTCCTGTCGGAGCTTTCCTTCTTTTTRAATTTCAGCCTGAACATTGTGGAAGGACTCCCAGCAGCTCTGTGTGAACACGTGAGCGGTTTCAAATCCCCCAGATTTAAAAGTTCGCAAACAATGGACTTTTTATCTGGGAGTGGGAAACAATGACTGTACGTGCTCCAGCAAGGCGCTACAAACACAGAAAACTTACATAATAATGTGCTTATTAAAAAAAATAACCTAAATACAGTCCTAGTTTAAAATAAATCCACTAACATTTTATTATTATTTAGCTAAATGTTCTTACATTTTACAAATTAAAAATTAAAATATATGTAAACATTAAATCCTAAATCTAAATGTGTTTAAATCTTAAATATAAAAAATAAATATTAAATAAAAGTTAAATCTTAAATATTGAAGTTTTCATTGAAGTATTTTGAAACTGAATGCGGCCTTTGTTGGTGCGCAGTTCTTGTTATGACATCATCATCCTGAGACAGAAGCAACGCTGCTAACACCGCTAATGTTGCTAATGCTTCTCTATGGCATCAGACTTGCAGTTGCACAGGTGTCCGAGCTTCACAAACCGCCGGATTACAGGTTCCATCCATACTGTTTTCAATTAATACATTTTGAATTTAGATTTTATAATGCAGTGTCAGCAATGAACGTGTTGGTGACATTTTTTTTAGCATTTTATTTTACACTTGGCGCCCCACAAAAAGTGTAGTGACTGACACCAGAATTACAAAAAGAATAAATACCTAAACAACCAATATTMGTTTTAGCAAAAAGCACAGCTGCTTTGTAAAAATGCACTATAAAGTGGAAGCTCATACGGAAAATGCATGTCTTTACAAGTAAAAGTAACACATTTTGACATAAAAGCATATTTGGAATAAAGAACACATGCACATTGCATGGAGAAAATAACATAACTTGACCTGATCTAAAATGTTTGCTCATTTGAAAACCATAGTTTTTTTTTTCTGTAAAAGTTTGTTTTACTAAATGTGTAACAACACTGTGTTGAGTTTTTGCTCTTAACCTTCACATGAATTTTGAATAAAAAAAAAAGAATAAATAAATAAACAAAAGAAACAAATGCATGCCTTTTGACATTTTTGTGCAAAAAAATATAATTACAAATTAAAACTAATTTAAACATAAATGATTATGTAGCACATTTTGCAACTATAAATAAAATAGTTTGTCTTTAATGGCTGAGTGCTGCAGACATGCTGGTGTCATAAAAGGACTCTTTTTTTAGGTTAGCATACTTCTTGTAGAGAGCTATTCTTTGATCAGAATGAAGGGTTATTGCAACTATTTTAAACCGGTCTTCCAGTGAAAGAAATAGGTTTTTTAAAAAAGCTCAAATTAAAACAATCAAATTTATTACAAATACTAGAAAACAAAAAAAAAAATGTAAGTTTGAAAAATGCCTTGAAATCTTTCTGTACATGATTGTTACAAAAAAACACCTTTGAGGAATTTGCAGCCTACATTTTTTTCTTCAATGAAGATTATCTCTTTTAAAAGCCAAATCTTTAGACTAATGTCAAACTCATTTTCACAGAGGGCCACGTGAGCTTTATGGTGGTCCTGACAGGGCCAGTTGTAAATATCTTCAATATTTTGTGTTTAAACATGAAACGTCACACCACTGCAACGGCTGAGCGCCACTAACAAACAACTGAGCTCTACCTGGTATTTTGTGTGTAGAAACAGAGTTTTAACATGTCCTTTTATAAACCACAAAAGGTACTATGTACGACTGATTAAACGTGAAATAAATATATATTTTCCATGGTTTTACCAACTGTTGGGTTATGTTGAGTATAGCTAACCTCTTGAATTCGGAACTCTCCCACTTTCTGACTGGGAATTCTCACATGAATGGTGTTCTAGTTTAAATTTACGACTTGTAAGTGGGAAAATCCCCACTTCCCAGAACAACTGAGCTGTAAGAAAAGCAGTTGGTGAAAATACACGGTGAATTTCTCCAGCTGGGTTGGAACCCTGTGGCCCTCCACTCAGTGGTGGGATGCCGTCATTTTGCGGGTATGATGGGAGTTGTAGTTTATGGTCATTGCTGGCTTATTTTAAGACATTAATACATCTTTGAATCTCTCTGGGGCCATATAAAATGCCGTTGCGGGCCACATGTGGCACACGGACCTTGAGTTTGACACATGCTTTAGAGTCGATTAATTTATTTGACTCTTTCATAGTTGGTTTTAAAATGTCCAACTTATCGTAGATGCCCCCTTATCTATACATGTTGTTACTGTCATGATTTGAAATGAGTAAATTGTCTCCAAAGAGTATTTCAGTCTATCTTAAAGCTTAACGTTTGTTATACAAACACTTTATTTGCACGCCGTTAGCCCACAAGCACATTGACAGACTCAATGTCATGACTTTTGTTAAAACAACCTTATTGTTTTGTTACAAGATGATGGTTGGTGGGGAGGTAAAGGTGTAACGCTCATTCTGTGAAGATGTAGATAAGACGGTAGCTATAAACACACACAATGTGAACAATAGCTCTCACACATGTACCCTGACCATGGAAGCTATTTCTGAATCCGACAGCTTCACCGCATGCTCTGAAAGGGGTCGTGGCTGATCTTGTCGAAAGCAGAAGTGAGAAGTTTCAGGAAAATAAAAAAAGAAAAGTGAAGTTCTCAAAGGCGCTTTTATCTCAGCTCAGGTTCTTGTTGTTCTGGATTCATCAGAGATTCCAACATATGTGTGAATGAGGTTTTGGCTCTCTCTCTCAGTATTAATGATATTCTTGCTGCATTTAGAAGAAATGCACTTGTCGAAAGGCCTAATTTAGAAAAAAAATATAAGGTTTCCTCTTGGCAGCGTGTAATTAGCAGGTTGCAGTTGCATTTGGCTACTTGTATCATTATTCCTTAGCTTGGTAAATCCTGCAGCCTGTAGGGATGTTGCTAACTATTGCATCAGATGTACAGTTTCAGACACCTCTTGGGATTTCAAAATATGTATCTCTCTCAACATGCTGATATGTTTGTCTCACTGTATGTGAGGGAGTAAAATAGAGCTGTTATCCACAGTTACATAGGTTATCTGTGCTAATAATTTGTCACTTTATTATTTTTAGGAGCTCTGTGCATTGTTTTGGCTCCCAGGATAGCCAATAAAGCAGCTCGAGTAGTTATTTGTGAGCTACCTCTAAATATATCGAAGAACAAACGACATGTCTGCTCTTTATTTGTCTGTTTGATCATGCCTTTTTTTTAGTTTCTAGTTTTTTTGCACCACTTACTATTTGTGTGCTGCTTTGCTCAGTGATTCTTAGGTAAGCTAACATGGTTTAGCTAGTGTATAATCTGATGAAGGATTCCTCTTCCTTTCTTTGTAAAAGTAGTTGAATTCATTTAAATTGGTTGGTTTCTAAATATAGTACACACTTTTTAAACAGGGTTGAGTTCAGGGTTTTGAGATGGTCATTCCAAAAGATTAAGGTTAGCCTGCTTTAGCCAGAAACCAGCTGTTATGAGTGTTTAGGATCCCTGTCCTGCTGTACCACCCAACTGTGTCCAATTTTCATAGGTCTATCTCACGTATGTCATACTCAAGACTCGCGGCCCAAATGTGGACCGCCATGGCACTGTATATGTGGCCTGCGAGAACTACAAACGTTTAGTCTTATTTCCCTGTAAGAAAAATTCAAACTATATTTAGTTTTCTTTATTGTCTGGGTTTAAAAATTAGAGTTTGACAGATACAGTGATATGATGAATCAATATTTGTGTTTTATTCTTGTATCGGCATCAGCTGATACGTGCCTTCATTTGCCGATACACTAAAAACAATCTTAACTTAAGATTCTTGGAATTCTTGGGGATTGGTTAGACCATTGTCAAAATAATCGGACTTAAAAACCTATATCGATCCATCTCTACTAAAAATACCAAATATCAAAGTTGTATGGCTTTCTGTCTAATCTTTGTTTTTCAATAATGGTGCTTTTTAAATTTTTGTGCTCCCCATGTCTCTACATACTCAGAATAAAACATCTAAGGATCTGAGGAGGATGACGAGAGGTGAGTAGGTATTTCTGGATGTTGTAGAGGAAAATAGAGGGTCTGCCATGGATTCCAGGTTTGGTTTCCAGGAAAGTTTAAATTATGTAAATTACACTAGCCTGGCCCTTGCCTTCCTACGCAGCTCCGATCAATTCTAGTTTCCCTTCACTGCTCCGTCTGGGACTTCTCCCATTGAGATGGATTTCGCTGGCAGATTTTTAGCAGGGCCAATCAGAGAAGAGAACGTCAATTTTCTGTGCAGTGTCTGCTAGTTAGTTTAGCATACGGCAGTGGAGGAAGTGAATGAAGCCAGTCTGTGTTGATAAGGCTTCCAAATTAAAATAAACTTGTCTGACAAAGCAGCAGCTCTCATTTACAGTCGTCTTGTTCAGCTCGGTACTTCTCTCCTCTCATTAGGGTTGTTTACAGCACACGCGATTTCTGGTTAGCTTCTTAGCTTAGCCTCCGTCACAGCGACATACGTCACAACCAACTGATCCAGTCATTTTAAACTTCAGCAGAGGCCACGCCTCCTGCAAGAATCAATTCTCTATGCATCAAGTCCAGACCCTATACGAAGCAAAGTGAAGGAGAGGGTCTGGTTTAAACCAGGTTAAAATTACACATAAAGTACTTTGAGAGTGTTTCAATGATTCTCTGACTAATTTAGCTTTTTTCCATAGACACCACTCTTTGCAATGGAACCACCACTGAGTAGAACATTGAAGACAGCTCAGATGTGAGCCATTTATGTTTACATTCAAATTTGAAACCGAATATGAAAAATTTGTAATGGAATGCATTGAAATAGAACTTGAAAATTTGTGCATGCTTTCAGGTGAACTAAGAAAGTGTTGAAAACACTGTTTACAAAGCCACTATTTCATTCATATATACAGCGGGTAAAATAAGTATTGAACACGTCACCATTTTTCTCAGTAAACATATTACTAGAGGTGCTAATGACATGAAATTTTCACCAGATGTTGGTAACAACCAAGTGATCCATACATACAAAGAAATCAAACCATAAATGTCCAGAAATGAAGTTATTTGTCCCAAATGATGGCCAGGTATCACACAAGAACCATCTGATGATGGGTAAAAGTAAAGAGCTCTCTCAAGACCTTCGCAACC
>NW_013952555.1:931128-932817 GCF_001266775.1 Austrofundulus limnaeus
GTTTCCTTTATTTATTTATTTATTTCAAAAAAGCTGCTAACTAGTCAATGACTTTGACATTCGACTCCAGCTCACAGGGTGATACAACGGCCAATGGACTTCCAACTCCACCCACTATCAGACCATATCTAACCTAATGTGGCCCTTGTCTTCCTACGCAGCTCCGCTCAATTCTAGTTTCCCTTCACTGCTCCGTCTGGGATTTCACCCAAAGACAAGGATTTTTTCTGGAGAATTTTCGTCCGGGCCAATCAGAGAACAGAAGACTGAGTTTTGAACGTTGATTTTCTGTGCAGTGTCTGCTAGTTAGTTAGCAATGGCAGTGGAGGAAGTGAATGAAGCCATTCTGTGTTGATAAGACTTCCAAATTAAAATAAATTTGWCTGACAAAGCAGCAGCTCTCATTTACAGTCGTCTCGTTCGGCTCGGTACTTCTCTCCTCTCAGTAGGGTTGTTTACAGCGCACACGATTTCCGGTTAGCTTCTTAGCTCACAGTGAAGCTGGCAGACACATACCTCACGGCTAACAGATCCAATCATTTTAAGCTTCAACAGAGGCTAYGCGTTCAGCAGCAAAGTGAAGRACAAGKGGCTGGTTTTTACCAGGTTACATCTAACCATCCATGTCACCTTCAAATCATGACCATGCCTACTGGACGTACGACCCTGCCTATCCGACCCCACCTTTTTCCATAGTCTGCAGCCAGGGGTATTTGTGAATAGTTGGCACCAGGTACATGATGATGTTTACTAGGTGTTGCGGTGCAAGGCTGTGAGCTCTATCCACCCAGATGGTTAATCTTGGACAGTATCTGACGATCAACCCTTTTAAATGAAATGAGAGCATGTTGATAGAGAGGAGAATGTAGAAATGACTCAACCTGAAACTGAAAATAATGATGGAGAACAATAGAGTTGCTTAATGGAAGGAGAATCTCAGCATGGCCTGTTAGCATTCTCGTTTGCACCTGCGCTATTATATGTATGGCGATATAGCATTAGCGCCCAAGCTAACATTATTAGCTCAGGAGCGCCGTGTATCTCTGTATATTAATATGTGGTGTTAGTTCATGTATACATAGCTAACACTATATCGACCATGTGTATTAGCTCGAGCGCTACCATGAAAGCTAACAGGCTAACTTGAGGAGCCTTCCATGAAGCAGCTCTGTCCTCATCATCATTCAGTTTCAGATTGAGTCACTTCTACATTCTCCTGTCTGTCAACAGGCTCCACTTTTATCCTCAGATATTGGCTCAGATTAAACTTCAGAGTTGATAAAATCTCACTAACCGTCATCATTCACGATCATTTACGAGTTATGCTTTGCCCATAAATAATACAGCACTTTCTGTGCTGTGACAATATGTAACTTATAAAAACTAAACAGCCTATACAACAGGGGTGCCCAAACATTTTCCCAGAGGGGGCCAAAATGAAAATCTATCCATGGCTGCGGGCCAAATGCAGTTATATAATACTTGAAATACAAATACTTTTTAAGTAAAGTCCTTTATTTTTAACGATTAAGCTGTGCAATGGCCCTCATTTGTTTTAGTCTGTGCATTTGGAGAAAGTCTGCCATACACTCAAGTAGCAAAGGCTCATGGGACATATCATAAATTGATAAAATATGAGTTTTTGTGGCCTTATAAAGTGTGCAAATCTACATGCGGGGTTAAATCTGA
>NW_013952555.1:934969-936258 GCF_001266775.1 Austrofundulus limnaeus
GATATTAGATGTTTTGCGTTTTGTAAATTTCAGTCTTGTTTGTTTTTGTTTTCATACCTTTTAACAAAGGTTTCTGATTCCGTAAGCTACCGAATAAAAACAGAGAACACAAGAACCTTTTCAAATGTCACATCAGTAAGGTTTCTTTATTACATCTTTAAAAGTGCCAAAGTACAGTTTGACAGAAAGTATCTTTCAGTGCCGCTATCAAATTAGAAAATAAATCAGACTTTTATGTAATAATAATTCCTTGACTTTTTCTGCTAATTATTGTTATTATTGTTATTACAAAGTCTTCTGGTAAAAAAGAAAAATTAACAAGGATTGAAAAAAATATTCATCAAGATTACTGTAAAAGATTACAAGAAATTCTGGTGTCTCAGAGGAAAAATAATAGTAAGAAAAGTAAAAATAAAAATAGTTTCTCAAGATTTCGCCACTGTACTTAGTAAAAACAGTTTAGTGCAGTTTGGTGTTATCCATGCAGCTGCTTCAGTCAGAATTTAGACGGACCACGGGGAGCATTGATTGACAAGTTCACTAATTCAAATATGTATATACATCACAGGTGGTAAGAGTTTCATTTAGTTTCTTTTATTTAACCTGGACCTTCATACTGTTCAGTTATTTTTATGAAAAAAAAAGCTGATTGACTTTATAAAATTATGTTAAAATTAGTAAATTATTTTCTTCTTGATAATTTAACTTAGAGAAAAAGTTGACGTTCCTTACTGTACTGTATTTCTGATTTCTGTGATGTCACATGAATTAAAGCAAAGAACCATGAAAAAAAATGTAAAAGAGCCTTTTCTGACATTTTTTTCCTCATTGAAAATGAATGGAGTTTTGAAATGCTTATAAATTTTTACTGTACTTTTTACCTTTTCTTTCAACCTGTGATAATTTCAGCTTCCTTCAACTACCTTTTTGTGCTATTTTTTTCTGCTTTTCCAGCCATTTTTCTGCTCTTTTCAGCTGTTCTTCTGTTATTTTGAACTTTTGGGGGGCTTTTAGCAGCGTCTATCTGCTAATTTAAGGTTTTTATGCACCTTTTAGCCACTTTATGCTAATTTCAGCTGGGATTTTTTTTTTTTGCTACTTTGTAGATATTTTCATGTAATTTTAACCTTTTTCATCCAAATTCATGGCTCGTTTAAGCTTTTCAATGCTCAATAAACATGCTCTTTTTGCGTCTTTGTGCTAATTTTAGCTTTTTCAGCTACTGTTTAGTTCTTTTTCTGCTAATTCTGGCTGCTTTAGCTATTTTATAACATATTAAAACTGTATGT
>NW_013952555.1:936359-941761 GCF_001266775.1 Austrofundulus limnaeus
TGCCAGTGTAAGGTTTTTCACTCTCTTCACTGTCTTGTTTTTGCTACTATAGCGGGGCGGTTTTGGCAGAGTGGTTAGGGGAATAGTCCTGGAACCGGAAGGTTGCCGGTTTGATCCCCCCCGTCCAGCTGTCTCAGTTGTTGTGTCCTTGGGCATGACACTTCACCCCAATGCCTCTGATGTGTGTCCCGTCAGTGTATGAATGTGATTGGCACTGATTAGTCTCCAAAGATTATTGTTCACGTTAGCTTTGTAGAGACCTAATAGAGTGCTGTGAAAATGGGTAAATGAGGACACAGATTGTAGTGTGAAGAGCATTGAGTGTCCTTGATGGATAGAAAAGTACTATATAAGTACAGTCCATTTACTATCTACTTTTGTTGTCCTACTTTCAGCAGAAGTCAGCTGTTCAAATTTAACTCACATGAACAGTTTTGCTGTTAAACATTTTCGTCTTTTCCAACAGCGTTCAGGAAAAATCTTTCAGCATTAAGCAATCACCCTGCATTTTTGCAGGAAATGCAAATGCTCTAGTTGGTTTTGTCATCATTAGTTATTACCCTGGTACATTTGTTTACCAACTTTCAGAAACATTTTCTCACCACCATGGCATGAATGACTCATAGAAGGAAAACCAGTGAAGCAGAACCCTCAAAACCCTGCAGACGCCCAACTTTTACCCTCCTACTCATTTATGCTTCCGCCAGGTATTATATCATAACATAAGCACAGAGTTATCTCAGAGCACGAGATCAAACAAATAAAATCATCTCAGATGTTAAGTTTCTGAGACCTTCCATGCATATGTGATGTCCCGCTGAGCTCCCCGATGACTGGTGAGAGGATCCCTGGGTGTGTGGCAGAACAGAGCCACCGGTGTCGGCGTTCACTGTTTTCCACCGTCTCTCATCTGGGAAGGCATCCGACAGTGCCACAGTTGAATACCCAGGGGCATGTGTGTGCCCAAAATTCCCTTGAGTGCAATTATTGCACTGCAGTGGCACAGAGAAATCCTGTCTGGTGTTCATGTGGTTTTCTTGTCAGATCCACAGCTTCCTTTCTGTGTCCATCCTTACTCAGGGGTGAYGCATTCAGGAGCGGACCTTAGAGATGAAAGGTCACGAGGTAGTTAACAGATGTCAGTTTTTTTTTCTGTGTAACGGCTGTTTTAATATGGGAAAAGTTGCAGAATTAGCTCGGAGGTGCAGGGTTTTTGACAAACCTGCAAAACCACAACGAGCTTTGCAGCTAACCTCGTTCTCTTACTCGTTTAGTCGTGCATTTTCACACGGGCTGTCTGGGTGACTGATGCTTGTAATTTGGTTATTTCTTAGTCAAGAGGAACCTTCTGGGACCAAAAAATTAAAATATAACCCGTGAGATAAAGATCTTTCTGCATTGCTTAGAACATATGTCCCACTTCCCTGTCTTGTCACCCACAAACTGCCTTGATAGTTTGTCTCACTCTGGCACAAAAATAAAATAAAAAAAATCAGAATWGGCCTGCTCAAGCTGGCGGGTATTCTTTGTGGTATCTGAGTTGTCAGTCAAACATGCCAACGTTGGTTTTTGTGGTCATATTTGTCCATTGCATGCTTTGTTAGAGACAACAACAAAAGAGTTGTTCTGCAGTAGCAGTTGATGAGGTGTGTCTTGACTCTRCAGCAGATTTCACAGGACTTTATAAGGTCATCTTTACAAAAAGGTGGATTCCACCAAAAAATGACCCAAAATGCCTGAGTGCTAAACTCATGTTAAGGGACAGCAGGCACTTCAGGGGTCATGGGAACATGGGCGCTATATCCGCTCAGGCAACATCAACAGGGCAAACAGCTAAATATAGAAAGGTTCAATACAAGTCCAGGGTTGAGGGGGAAAACCAGTGAAAACCCTTAAAGGCTTTTAAATAAGTACTTTATACTTAGATCAGAGAAAACAAATCTCAATGTAAAACAATAAATTTACAAAAAGGGGCAAATTTACATTTAAGTTTCTTTTCAGCTGTTTCCTGTAAAATAACAGCTGATTTCTCTGTAACGTTGAGGTTTGTGTAAAAATGAAAAAGAGCAAGATTCTTGAGAATTTAGTGAAAACAGGAGCTTTAAGAGCTGCACCAACAGACTCAAAAACAGTTTTTTGCCATCTGGACCCTGAACTGCAGTCAAACACCACATAACTACTTTATTATTGGTTTTGCCACGGGGCTTTTAGGACTCATGTCCCTTGTTCATAAAATTTACTTTTCATGTGTAAATAGGTTTTATTTAAAGAAGACATACAGTATATCATGCAAAATACCCATTTGTAGTCGTTAAATCCAGTTTGTTGTGTATTTGAATTTAGTTTCTCCTGGTGTTGCATAGAGTACCTTTACGTGTTTGGGTTCAGTTTCTCTGTGATGCTTTCTGAACTGTCCCATCACAGTATTTGCATCAGAACTTCTAAATAAGGTYTGGACTCACCAGCTGCTGGTCTTATTTCTCCTCTGGCTCTGGGTCAGACTCTGGCTCCAACAAGTAARGCTGGATGGACAATTAATTTGTAAATAAAAAGTTTCTGAGTCGCTATATAGTCATAAACCCCTTTATTAAACTAGAATGAACCGCTCTGAGGGGGCGGGGTGTGAAGCACCTTGTTTGGATTTAAAGAGACAGTCTCAAAACGAGTTGATCAGAGACAAACCTCAGAAACRTGGGAGAAAGAGGGGCTTGTGGAGTTACAGTAAGGAGGAATTCAGACCAAAGCATTGCAGTTTTACTTTAAATACACTCAAAAAACAGATGTGTTGAATTTACTTAACCAAGTTCCAGTATRTCAACAATTTCCTAACTGTGTTGAGTAAAAGTAACGAATGAATGRTTTAAATGGGAAAAAGAAGGATTTAAAAGCAAATGTCTTGTTCAAAATCTCGCCAACCTCGTTATGTTGCTGTTGTTCTTGTCTTTTATAACCTTTTCAGTTGGCACGTTCAGTTTCTTTGTACAAGCTTGTGCACTGGAAATAAAGACTATTCTATTCTATTCTATTCTATTCTATTCTATTCTATTCTATTCTATTCTATTCTATTCTATTCTATTAAAAACGGTCCACAATCCATCCACGTTGTTGTCCTCTCCCTTTCAAAGACCCACTTTCAGACCTATGAGAGTGGAGTGGGTGGCTCTTGTGTTCAAATAAACACATTGTTTAGTTTTTTTTTTTTTCCACTTTTAGTTTTATCTCTGGCTGCCTAGCCTCTAAAAGAAGCTGTAGACAGTATTTTTAACCCCCACATCTCTTGGGGCCTACACGGTGAACTCGAGCACGGTGCTATGTGGCCCCTGGGGGTGGGGGGGGGGGGGGGTTAACCTAACATGGGCGTTTCGATCTGTGTGGACCGATGGCTACGCATGGCAGAAAAGTTGCTCCAATGTCAGGCCGCACTGCCTGACGGTGGTAAAAATAAACCCTCTCGCCTTCACCCACAGGAAGCAGACCTGAGTCACTTTAACCAGACGGAGGACATGTTCCCCCCTCACAATTATACCGTGAGCCTTACTGAGCTGGTCTTTGAGTTGTAAACTGTGGATTCTCCAATTCTGTGCCTTTTTTTTTTTCTGCACTTTTCAAAAGGGTCAGTTCCACCACAAACCATATCTCTGCTATCGATGTGATAATTACATGACGTTCAGCAACATAATATGAAAGTCAAGACTGAACAAAGATGAGAATTTACAAATTTACAAACAAGAACGTGGTTTACAGTAATAACAGTGTTTTTTTTACAAGTCATCTGAAATTTAAAATTACAACATGGTAAAGTCTGAAGAACATTTTCTTTTGTTTAAACCTGTAATCCAGAACAAGAAAAGATATTTGATGTCAATAAAATATAATGTCAAACAAGAAGCAGTTTAATAGATGAAAATCAGACTTGAATTATTATTATTGATATCATCTCTTATTATTGTTTATGTGACTGAACATCGTATTATTGTCTTAAGATGAAACTTAAAGGGATTCTACTTTGTGAAATGCATTTTATTTTTTCATTTGTTTGTTTAGTTTTCATTATATGTATATTCTTATTGAATAGTTGTTGGATTCAGTATTTTCTAGAATACTTTTCTTGATGAAAAAGGTTGCAGGAGAAAGGGGTGGGCTAATGTTAAACTTCTGCCCACTCCTTTAAGAATACGATCATTGTGTATCAGTAATGTTTCTGTTACCTTCTGTTGATGCATTCAGTAAAACTTAGGGGGAAAAAAAGAATGAATAACCAAATAAAATGTTTTTTTTTACAGGTTTCTGAGTAAAACAGAGAAATATGGGACGAAAGAAAATACAAATATCTCGTATTCTTGACCAGAGGAACAGACAGGTTGGTCTACACAAACATTTCTGTTGAAATACACCTCCAAATACTCATGTAGCTTTATATCACTATTGTACTAAAACTATATTTTGTTTGTAAATGATAAGATAATGATCTTTGATCGTTTTCAGCTTTTTGTTTGTTTGAGGTTGATGTTGCACATCACAGGAACAGGAGATGTGATCAACATGTTTCATAGTTTTCCTAAAGATTCGAGTGTTTATTTGTATCAAGGTCAGTGTGTAACCCAGTCGACTTAAATGTCAGCATTCAAGACACAATTGCTTTTCATAATTCACTGCTATAACTCGATCACACTCCCAAACATAACTTTAACTGAGTCTTTGCTGCGAGTCAGCAGGAAGCTGTGTGAGTTGAGCTGTTTTCAGCAGAACAGAGATGAGCGAGCGAACAGCCTGGTGTCTGCAGAGGCAAAGTTTAAAGGCTGAATCAGAAGTATTTTAGTTGAAGAGGTTTTCTTCAGTTTAATGGAAGAAAACCTGATACTTTTTGAATGTATGAAGCTTAATCATGACAAGTCACAACACACTCATTAGTGGGTTTTTTTTTAGACGCCGCAACCAGCCTGTAGAGTGTTGAGTTCATGTTATATTAATACACCAAGATGGCAGCAGGTTGATAAATGATGACTTTAACTGTGAGGGAAAGAAGAGCCTAAAAACACAATTTATTATTCATATCTGATTCGAAACAGTGTTTTTTTTTTTAAATTTAGATAAGGTTGTTTTAGTTAAGACAGGTTCTTCTGTGTGCTGTTTRGAAAACTTTCTCTGACAAAGGAATTTTTAGTGTGAAATATACTTGTGATTATTGGATTTGCTCGTGAGCTTTCAGTTTGAATTTAAAAGATTATCTGCTTTTAAAAAATAAATGAATGATTTTGGACTTCACAGAGTTTTACATACAGTGGAGAATTAACATTTTTCTAATGATGTGATTTCTTTTAATTAATTCCATGCTATTTATTTATTTATTTATGTATGCATGTATGTATGTATGTATGTATGTATGTATGTATGTATGTATG
>NW_013952555.1:948803-950041 GCF_001266775.1 Austrofundulus limnaeus
ATTACAAATAACTTCATTTCTGGACATTTATGGTTTGATTTCTTTGTATGTATGGATCACTTGGGTTGTTACCGACATCTGGTGAAAATTTCATAGCACCTCTAGTAATATATTTACTGAGAAAAATGGTAACTTGTTTAATACCCGCTGAATGTAGATATTAAATCCTAAATCTAAATGTTAAAGTTCAATCTTAAATATGACTGAATGTTAAAGTTTACTTTTAGTAATTTAACATAACCTTTGCTGTTGGTGCTCATCTCAGCTGTCTCCTCACCCTGAGCTAAAAGCAGCTGCTAACGCTGCTAAAGTTGCTAACGCCTCCGTACAAAACATCAAAGTTGCTGTTGGAGTCCAAGCTGCACTTCAAACTACTGAAACTCATGTACCTTTCATGTTGTTTTTCAATTAACACATTTTTATCTAAATTTTAAATACCACCTTCAGCAGCGTTAATTAGCCGAATTAGCAGTGTGAGCAACGTTAGACACCATCGTCTTTCAACAAATCAACCACTAACCACYAGCTGTTTTTGGTCAAGTAAASGGGAAAATTTGAAAATTGAATTCCAGTAATTTGCAGTTCTAAAACAAACAGACGCATCAGGTATYTGCAATTAAAAAGAGCTGAACTGAGCTGTTGTACAAAGCTGATTAACATGAATCATGGCTCCAATGTAAGAAGGGTCAGCTGAAACAAAACAGAGGATGTTTAAACCTCTTCATTTAGAAAGTCCTTATCACCGTCATAAAAGATATCTGCTGTTCCCACGCAGCAGTGTCTAAAATCTAGACCAAGTACAAACAAAATAGAAAGGTTGTAAAAGGAAAGCATACTGGTGAACCAAGACAGACAGAAAACTTAAAGCTTGGCTTGAAAACAGAAAGATGCAAAACATATAATGTCAACAGCATGACCTGCAGATATTCCAGATCTCAGTTTAGTTGAACATCTCTAGTGGAAAAGAAAGAAAATGATCAAAGACGAGACTCCAACTGGCAAAGCTGTCAAAGCTGATCTGTCAACAGCAACAAGAAACAGTTGGATTAGTTAACGGCTAATCTGAGAAAAGCCCAGACTATAGATTTTTGATTGGTTTTATTTGTCATTAATTCGGTCCATGCCTCAGGGAGTTTAAGTCGTYATAAAACCAGTGGTGGTGCAACAAAGTATTGTTTTCCTCTGACATGTGAAATTCCCTATATTTTCTTCCTCTAGTTGATTTAAAAAATAAAATA
>NW_013952555.1:950193-955512 GCF_001266775.1 Austrofundulus limnaeus
CAATTATATATCACTTTTATTAATGTTTTTTTTAAGCCAGAAGGTTAAACTTTTGAAAAATAATAATAATTATAAATTAATTATTGAAAGAACATCCTTTAAGAGTGGTGATTCCATCTTTTTTTTTTAATAACCAGGGGTTGTGTATCCAATGGGTCCAACATAATGAGTGTCRTTGAACTGATCACAAAGTGTCTTTTTTTGAAACAAAAGTACATTTTCCCCAGTACGCAGACACACTTCTGCTAAGTTGTAACTATTTGAGTTTTGTTTTGTTTTTTACTCAATCGCRCYTCTCATRATTAGAATGTTACTCGGTGACATCACTGTGACAGATTTTTGAATGCTGGTTTGTGTTTCTCTGCTCATCAGAGGGGCCTCTTGTACCAGGGCGTGCACGGCGGCAGCTCCATGGTAGCCATGGGYAAGGCAGGCTTCTTGAGTCACAGTTTGGGAGGATACGGCCTTCCCTCCTCTGGAACCTCTGGTATGTTTGTTGGAATCTGTGGGGAAAATATGAATTCACAGCTCATAGATAAGAGATGGCACGTTAGAGCAATAGTTCACATATTTGGTTGTAGAAAGGATAYGAAATAATATCTTACCTRTCATAGAYAGCACTTTGAATGGCCTCAATGTTGAAAAATGTAATTTAATTCAGACCAGACTGATAATATGTTTGCTAATCTGAGAATCTGAAATGACGATAGCAAAGTAGTCACATGAAGAATTTTAAATCCAAGAATTTTACTGTATTTTGAACAGACTAAAATTGCATTCATAATGTTAAAATCACTTGTTTTGTAAGYTTTAAGTGGTTGTATAATTTTTCAGATATATAAACAAACACTCATTTATATAACAAAATAAAAAAAYGCAATATTGTCAAAATATTCAACGATAAACGTATTCATTCATATTAACTACTGAGATAATCTAGTTTTCTTCCATACATTTTTCGGCACATATCAGGTTCCACGATTTTGTTGCTATTTCAACAATTCATTTATCAAAACGTTCAGCTCCTTGGGGACATTCAGGAGACGGCTTTTGGTTTTTCAGCAATTTATACTTTTTGAGATTTTTAGATTTTTTTTGGCCACTTTTTCTCATTAAAGTTTGAAGCTGTTTTCAACGTCCTTGAAAATCCTTAAAATAGTTTTACACCTTTTGTTCTGGTTTTGCTTATTTTAAACTTTTTTGAGCTAGTTTTAGTTTCTCTCAGCTTCTTTTAGCTAATATCTTTTTTCTGCTTTTTTCAGCTATCTTTCTAGTCTTTTCAGCTATTTCTGCTAATTAATTTGTTTGTGCTTCTATCAGCCTCTTTAAGCTTTTCTGTATCTGTCAACTGTTTTCTACAATTTAAGCTGCTTTTTAGCTACTTTCAGCTAATGTTAGCCTTGTTAAGCTAAATTAACYTTTTTCGTGATGATTTTATACTTCTTTAAGTAAATTCAGAAAAAAATCTCTCTGCTAGATTCAGTATTTCCTACGTTTTAGCAACTTTTCAGCTATTTTCAGCTTTTTTGGCTATTTTACAACAAATAGCAAAATATATATTATTTATTAATTAATTTATTTATTAATTTCATTTTCTGTGAAAATGCAAGTTCTCTAGTGGAATATGTTTTCATTCTTTTTTACTGATACTTCACGTACACATTCCTTGTTAAAATAAGTGTTGTGATAAGCCRTCCAGTTAATCAGTTTTACAGTTCTAGGATGAAAAGCCAAAATATTGAACTGAACTGTTCTTTTTGTAGATTGAAGCTGTTTTGTTAAATCCACTTGTGACTTTGTTTAAGCCCAAATTTCCCTGTGTTCCTTTGCTCCAGATTACAGCCAGTCTGGTTTTTACCACTCTGTAAGTTTACAGAGAGGAATGGTAAATCCYTGGCAACCAACACAAGCATCTCATGAGTCTCATGGGCCTCATATAAGTTCAGGGTAAGCAGATATTATAGTAGTTATTGAAAATGTAGCATGCTCATTTTGCAGCTGTGTGCTGATCAGAGGACTCTTGCTCCAATGTTGTCTTTTTTTGTTGTTTGTTTCTGTGTGTTTTAGAAGAATATAAAATTGCAATGACATGGGCAGTGTGGTTTTATTTTAGCATTTTGCAGATTCTGTGAATCCTCTGTATAGGAAGCAAACACAAACGATAAGAGTTTTGCAGCTTTGCAAGAGTGTACATTAAACAGGAACAATGATGCATTAAGTACATTTGTTCAGAGTCGTATTTAGAAGATGGATGACACAAAGTCTGAAAAACAGTTAACTGTTTGTGTCCTGTCATGAAAAAGAGGAAGGTCTGGTTTGCATCAAGTTACAGAGAGGAAATATGAGACAAGCGACTTGCTTCAAGGAAAATTAAACCGAAAACAACGTCATCTTTAACTATTATTAGGTGACAAATTGACTCAACTCTGCTGTGTTTGTGGTTCGGTATCCACTACTAAAGAAAAACATATTGGGTGTGTTTCTCTTCAAAAAGTCAAATTTCCACAGGATCTTTTCGTTTAGCTGATATTTACCTGCTGGAATCAGGGCCGGTCCTAGCCAATTTGGCGCCYAAGGCAAGTTTCAGGGGGCACCCCTTGTACAGTTTTCTAAACCTCACTGCCAGTTTACATCCATTCACGTCAAAATAAAAAGTTTTGTTATTGATGTTATTTTTTGTCTTTAGAAAACAGGTTGTCCAATTAAAACTGTTACAACATAATTTATTTGAAACAGAATACCAGGCATCTACCTCATACCTGCCAACATCTGCTGACAGCAGGARCACCTGTTCATGTTAACCAGCAGCTGTGGAGTGAAGCAGTTCTAGGGGGGGTCCAGGGGTATGCTCCACAAGAAAATTTTGTAAAATATCTACTCAAAACTATACATTTTCCAGCCATTTGAAGAGTTTTCTCTAAATTCTCAGGATTAATAAAACAACATAAAACTCGTATTTTATGAAAGTAGAACTGTGAAAGCCAAACTTTAACCTGAACTTTATCTGAGATCAGAACTGATACTTCCATCATCTTGATTTTGTTTTCTGTTTACACYCTGAACACCAGTACTTAGTCTTGACTGCATCATATGATACTTTTATCATGAAATATCCACTGCATCATATAAMACCTCATGTAGGAACAAAGCAGCCAAAAAACCCACAGAACAAATTACTATAACCAGAGTAACCAGTGATTATTCTAAATGAACTATACTTTGATAAAAAATTAAACAATTTTTTTATTTCCCATTTGTGATGCCCCTTAGACGAACTGTGCTCTTTGCATTTGCCTACACTGCCTATGCCACAGGCCGGCCATGGCTGGAATCATCAGACGACAAAACATTCATGAGTAATCAGCTCGTCAAACAMATAGAAACGACTTTCAGCAACAAATATGAGCCCATTAGTGGTAAATTTTCCTGAGATAAATTTACTATCTTTGTGTTTGCTAAGGTTGTTTGGATTCAGAGGTCATTTTCAGTCAAAATTTCTGCAAACTTCAGTCAGTTATAGATGTGCATTTGAAGAGTTACATGAGATACACAGGGTTCAAATTCAAGTTTATTTATATAGCGCCAAGTCACAACATACATTGTCTCAGAGCACTGTACATAAAAATAACAATCTAAAAAAGAAACCAGCTGGCTGCGTTGAATCACTTCATCAGTCTCCATCCTCCAGGGTTGACTCCAGTCCTGCCAAAGTTTTAGACAAAGATCTTCCATGAGCTCTTAGTTTTCTTTAATGTGTTGGGGTTGATTGTCAGTTACTACCACCCCAAACTTTAGCRCAATATCTTTACATTATAATCTATAGGTCAGTTTGTGTTTGATAAGACTGATTAGTGGTAGCAGCCATCTTGAACTGGCTGTAGATGTGCATTCAGTGATTACCTTCTGAGATTTAAAAAAATATATTCAGTGGTTGGATATTTTACTAACAGACAATTTAACACTTTTATGGTTTAGAAATTATGCTCTGTTTTTAAATCTTTATAATGCTAAAACAAATGCTGACCTGGTTTTCTTTTCCTTGCTGTTCCCAGAATGTCCAGCGGGGGGTGCTCCTTCCCTTCCCAGCCGTGCTCCTCAAACTCCTCACATCTGCCCTCCTTCAACCTCAGCATCAAATCTGAGCGCAGCTCTCCTGACCACATGTCCTCGCCTCCCTCGCCCTCCCTGCACCACCTCAGGCAGCGCTCGCCCGACGTGGCTCGCCGGTCCCCTCCAGAGAGCCACCCGGCCAATAGGACGAAGGAGTTTCCCAAGGCCAGCTACCTGCAGGGCCAGGAGGAGAAAGGCCAGCCGCTCAGGCAGTTAGAGTTGAGCAACAGCTGGCAGAGATAGCCACCAGCTGTTCGACAGCTGCCAATCGAACCAGAGTGGTCCGGAAGTGTCCTCCCTCCAGTGTGGGACATGTCTCCTTGTCCCCTCACACAGAGCTGGTCTCTTCTGGCAGGTGGGAGTAATCTTCCACGCATCTCTTCCTTTACCCCATAAGGAGMCACATGCATTCAGACTTCAGCATTTTTTCTTCTTCTTCTTTTAATTTGTGTGGTGAACAAAATATAGTTTTTTTTTTTGCAACTTTATAAATTTAGCTGCAGCAGCAAAATGGGACCAGCTGAGTTTCTCCAAAAGTTATAAATGTATCCGCAGACTTTTAAAAGAGTTAAAAGAAAGGTTTGAATTCCTGTCTGGTCTACCTTAGATTTGATGGTAACGGCTGAAAATTTGATCCTTTTTAAAGAAAATAGAAAATCTTTCTTATTGATGTCATTTAAATTTAAAAGAAGTGGCCTTATCGGGGAGATTCAGTTACTCATTCTTTGATGAGATCAAAGTATCATTTTCAAGAAAACTTGGAGTCAGAATATATTTAATAAATAAAMCATTATCTTCTATACTATCTGACTCAGGCCACTAAATACAAACAAAGAGAGAACTCGAACTAGAGTGTTTTTAGTTTTGAAGTGCACTCTCCAAAAATCCATGGTAATATAATTCATTTATCCTAAAATAGTCACAGCTAGAAAAAAGTACTTGGGGGGTGAAACAAAAACTAAGTAAAAGTAAAAAAATACCACACGAAAAACAGCACAAAGTCAAAGGATAAAAGTAAGGACCTTTGCTTTCAAATAAAGAAATAATGATAATCTTGATGTTCCACCTATTTTTGGAACAAATTTTAACAGAGTTCACATCTGTTTAAACCAGACTTGGATAAAAACGACTTCCTGTTTGATTTATTTTAAAAGATTTGGCTGCTTTATTTTTCCAAATGTTTGTCATCTTTGCTTATTATTATTATTG
>NW_013952555.1:956161-957970 GCF_001266775.1 Austrofundulus limnaeus
ATTTAAATGTTAAATATATGTAAATCCTAAATCTAAATGTATAAATCTAAATATAAAAGTTAAATCTTGAAATTGTGGCTAAAAGTTTACATTAACATATACATATTTCAGAATGGAATGCTGCCTTTGCTGTTGGTACTTGGCTTTTGTTATGATGTGATCAGCCTGAGATAATAGCAACCGCTAACACAGCTAACACCGCTAACACTGCTGCTGATGGTATTTATAATTTGTTCATTGAAAACAACATGGATGGTACCTGTGGTACAGCAGGTTGAAGCGCAGCTCTGAGACCATCTGCAGCTGCAGGTTTGAAGTCTCGTATGGAACAGTTAGCAGAGTTAGCACTTGCTTTGTCTCAGGTTGAGGATAACACGAGCCTAAGGTTTAACTTTTACATTTAGATTTAAGATTTAATATCTACATGTATTAGTTTACATTTAAATTGAACATGTAGTAGAAATGTAAGAACAATGAGCTAAATAATGAAAAAATGTTGGTGGAATTTTTTTTACTAGAATTTTACACTCAGAAAATGAGCTAAACCATAAAATTTTTAAACTTTTTATTTTACACTCAGCATCCCATAGTTGAGAGCATTCAGAGTAAAATCATTAAAAAATCTTTCATGCAAGTTTACCTGTTGTGACAACAGGAACAACAAAAATAACTGTAATAATTAGCCTGAACGAAAACTTCAATGATTTTATCATAACTTTAATTTTCCTTTTTTTGACAAAAATTTTCAAAGCATCAAAGGTTTTAAGTTATTTGAACCTATTAAATGTGTTCATCCTTTTTCAATCGGCACATAAAGCAGGACTCAGGTGGGGCAGCACTGATGAGAGCAGCTCAGGTTTGCTGTGGAATGAATTGTTTTGGATTTATTACAGTTTATGTAAAAAAACACAAGATTATAAATATTCATGTTTCTGGTGATTTTTTTTTTTTTTGGGGGGGGGGTGTTGTCAAATTCTTCACTAGCAGCATTTGCTGCAAGTCTTTTCTAAATAAAGTTTCATTTGTAACTTTGCTCCCCAGACTTTTATTTACTGTTTGACACAAAAAATGCAGTAAAATTTACTGTCCTTTCATTGTCTGAAGGTTGATAAAATGTCTTCACTGTGTAGCTTTCATGCTTCCTTTTATTTCTTTCTCAGCTACTTTTCATCTTTTGAACACACACGACTTGCTCATTATCATGTCACGGTGCTGTCATGCAGCTCAGCATGCAGCCACCAAAAGAGGAGAATAGACCACTTAAAAGACTGGAGGCATTTGTTTTTTTATCCTCCAGAATAAAAAGGCTCATTTCCACAGCTGGCTGTCTGAAAGTAACAATGTCAGAAATGTTTCTYGTGTCGGCCCTTCAGAGACGGTCCTTTCTGTTCACAGCCAAACATGGAGGAGTCCAGTCTGCTATCCGAGGTCCTGTCTGGTCCTCTCCCCTGGGACCCAGCCTCAGTCAGCCGTGTCTGGGTCCTGTGTATGCTCGCGCACACACTTGTATTTGCATCAAACTGAGGACTTTGTATTGACTTCCATTCATTTTTGTAACTGTATTTATGCCTAACCCAGACATTTTCCCTAAAAATAACCATTACTTGTCTCTAGTTAACACTAACCAGAACTTAATTCACACCATACATCTAAACCTAACTAGTAAAGTACAGCAGAGCTGCAAATAAAGTGAGAGCATTACAGAGGTCCTCACTTTACAAAGACCTCACTTTGATACGGTGCAAATGGTCCTCACTCTGTAGTAGAAACAAGTACACACACACACACACACACACACACACACACACA
>NW_013952555.1:959208-960531 GCF_001266775.1 Austrofundulus limnaeus
TTTGTGCTCAAAGAATGAGGTCAGCTGCCTACCTGAATATACTGAATGATCAGGTTATTCCATCAATGGATTGTTTCTTCCCTGATGGCACAGACATGTTCCAAGAAGACAATGTCAGGATTCATGGGGCTGGAATTGTGAAAGAGTGGTTCAGGGAGCAGGAGACATCATTTTCACACATGGATTGGCTCCACAGAGTCCTCTGAGAATCTTTTTTTGGCTAGGCAGTGTATATTTTATGTACCGCAGTACTGGTTTTAATGAAACTCTTAAGCAATCACTACTTGTGACTTTACATTTGGTGTCAACCCAATTTAAGATGGTGAGACCTACTAATGCACCTTAGCCAACACTAAATTGTCTCCAACTCAGTCAAATTTAAAGATTTTGAGCTAAAACTTGGCGTGGTATCAGCCAAAATTCATCCAACACAAACCTAATTTACAAAGTTTGATAAAAACGTTCCTTCTCATGGTGAGAAGATATTTAGTTCAAACTTGGAAGGTGACATTCATTCCGTCTAAGAAGGCTAGGYCTTTAATATTGTAAAGCTTAAACATGCGCTTGTTAAAAACTATTTTTGAAAATGCGTTGAACACTTTCTCATGCTCTTGAGGGGCATTAGGTTCATCGTAATCACAGACCATTAAACAATGATCCTCTTTGGAGGTCAGAGGTCAGGACCCCGCTCTGCAGCAACACACCCACATTGTCTGACAGCATTTCTAGAGTCAGCTCTTTATGACCAAGCAGAGAAGGCAAAATAAGACAAAAATATAAATGACAAAATATTTGTTTTATTAAGCTGCACACCCAAAAAAATTAAAGCAATTAAATTTAACTATCAGAACTTTACTTCTGCTGCCATGCATCTAAAAACCTCAAAACCTTTTCATATGAACACAGTATGATTCAATAACACACAAAACTAAAACTTAGCACAAACAAACAAAGAATAAATCATGTAAAACATTTGGATTTTGTCATTACTAATATGAATTTCCACTAAGTATTATATAAAAATACTGAATAATTAATCTGTACATAAGTGATTTGGTTATTAAAATAAACTAAAATCTCACAAGTCCACTCATTAAGAAACTGCAAACTGAAATRTGACAGGTAGTGTTTAAAAGAAACAGTTCTGTTTGACACAAAAACCTGTTAATGATTTTATAAATACAAATAAACAAGAAGAGGAATTTAACATTGACTCATATATAGTCCCTGAGCTCTCAGGCACTTTGGATAAAAAGCAACAACTTAGTGTTTAGCTAACTAACACACACACACACACACACACACACACACACACACACACAC
>NW_013952555.1:960753-961911 GCF_001266775.1 Austrofundulus limnaeus
AAAAAAAAAAAAAAGAAAAAATACATATACTAGAAATGCAGCATTCAAGTTATCTGCTGAGAATGTTGCAGAGAACACAGAGGCAGAAGCAGCATAGTGATGAACTGCTTGGATGGCTTTAGATTTTCAACATCAGGAACCTGACTGTCAGCTGCAGTAAAACTAGGTGCTCCGGTGCCAGACTGTGAGATCCATCCACCCTGTAGGTTAACTTTGGATGATATGTGACAATCAGCCCTTTTTAAAGGTAATTACAAGCTGAATCATTTCTACATTCTCCTCTTGGTCAATGTGCTCAGGGCCCGTATTTATAAAACTTCTTAGAGTGGATTTTTAGACTTTACGTGCTGAAAATTTCTTAGATTTGCTCCTACTCTCAGACTTAAGTATAAGTGCCAGTTATCAAAATTCTAAAGTCTAAGAATCACTCTTACTCTCAAGAAAAGTTAGGACTGCTCCAGAGGACTCTTAAGTGGTTAAGAGTTGCCACTAGGGTGGTCTGAGATGGACTGAGGAGACAGAGATTACAGCTGCCCTCCTCCCCACCTCAGTTACAAGGTGGAAAACAGGCTTAATCAGAAATAAAAAAAAAATTGTGATATTTTTGTCTGTATTCATGATGCAAATGAAGACATTTTATGTAATTCTACAGACAATCAGTACAAGGTGAAAACATTAGCGCGTTGTAAGTGAACTTAGCATTTTCAGTCTTATCTTGACATTTCTCCGACCCGGCAGTTCAAGCAATGCACCGAGAAACTCAAAAAATGTTCTTGAACATGAAATCCGAGGCAGTGATTGGTCCATGTCGGGGTTTTTCTAAYGACGTCATCCAGGATCAGCTTTGAGGCACAGCCAGGTGTCGCAAATCAGCTCTAAGACTGACACTTAAGAATCACTCCTACACTTCGCTTAAAGTAAGACTGAGACGCTTGGCAACTGACTTTTACTCTCAGCTTTTAACTAAGAATTTTTTTACACTTAAGTCCACTCTTAACAGCATTCTTAAGAGGAATTCAAAGAAGTTTTATAAATACGGGCCCTGGTTTCATTTAAAAGGGCTGATCGTCAAATATTGTCCTAGGTTAACTTTCATGGCGGATAAAGCTTACATCTTCTCACTCACACACACACACACACACACACACACACACACAC
>NW_013952555.1:962630-964795 GCF_001266775.1 Austrofundulus limnaeus
ATATAACATTTTAGACACATTCTAGACAGTTTATCAGCTAAAAAAAGTTAATTTTGGGGTAAGTTACTCTTTAAAATGTAATGTGAACGTTCACACAAAAAGATCAGATTTTTTCAAAAAATCACAACTGAGCATTAAGACCTGCAGTGTGAACGTAGCCAGGGACAATGTCCTCTGGACAGATCAGACAAAAATGGAACTTTTTGATTAGACAAATCAGCTCTATGTTCACAGACAGAAAAATGAAGCATATTAAGAAAAAAACACTGTACTGTGAAACATGGAGGCGGCTATGTTATGTTCTGGAGCTGCTTTGCTGCATCTGGCACAGGGGGTCTTGAATCTGTGCAGGGTACAATGAAATCAAGAGTATCACGGGATTCTACAGAGAAATGTGCTGCCCAGTGTAAGAAAGCTTGGTCTCAGTCGCAGGTCATGGGTCTTGCAACAGGATAATGACCCAAAACAGCTAAAAACACCAAGAATGGTTAAGAGGAAAACACTGGTCTATTCCGAAGTGGGCTTCAATGAGCTCTGACCTAAATCCTACTGAGCATCTTTGGAAGGAGCTAAAGCATACCGTCTGGAAAAGGCTCCCTTCAAACCTGAGACAATTGGAGCAGTTTGCTCATGAGGAGTGGATCAAAATACCAGCTGAGAGGTGTAGAAGTCTAAATGACAGTAACAGGAATTATTTGAACGTAGTGATTCACCCAAAAGGTTGTGCAACAAAGTATTAAGTTAAGGGTACCATCATTTCTGTCCTGGCCTGTGTCGTGAGTTTTATTTCTTTTTTTAACTCATATAAAACATCAGTGTGACAGGTCCGTTAGCCAAACCACTCCCATAACCAAGAAACTTCCACTAATTGACTTGAGATCCCTACTTGGTTTCTATTATTAGAAGGAACAAATATGTACACTCACAGGGTGACTGAAGTCTTCCCCATGGGCGCTTTGTCCAGGAAGTCCCTTGCGATGGGCTTCACCCAGAGAACCAACACAACGACTGGAGATAAGAAACTCATGTGCAGCAAAATCCTGTTAGGAAATGTTCACATGTATCAATCAGCGAGAGACAAACACTGTTAAAGTCTGATTGCACAGACGCAAGAAGTCTTTACTGGATGAGCGGTCGATCGGAGTTCATCTGCACGGCGTCTAGATGAGTCTGAGCCAAGCGCAGTCCTGGGAAGGCCAGGAGGGCTCCGACGTACGCACAGACAGCAGCCAGACTGAGCTTCACCGTCAGCTTTGTTACAGGGATTCTGACAAAAAACACACAGAAACAGGAAATGACACAAACGGCTGCTCCAAGTCAAAGATTTTTGGACACAATCKGAGGTTCTTCCCACCGTACTTGAGTTTGAATATACATTTGACACTTACGACCAGTCTGCATATCCCTGCTGTTTGGCAAAGATTTCCAAGTTGTCAAACAGGCTGGAAAAACCAGGTTCTAGGCCGAACTCCAGGTAGTCCTCCCGGACCACCAGAACCAGCATAGCCACCAGCAGGGACAGGAAGCCRAAGGCAAGGCACACCGAGCGCTCGCCGCCCTCCTCGGAGCGGAAGTAGTGGCTCATCAAAGTGTGGAGCATCTTTCTGAGGGTTGTGGATTAAAGGGATTCAACAAAAACTATATTTAATGGGAAACTGCAAGTCCTGCTACTGAACCCAGGCTGTCAAACAAAACAGTTTTAACACCTTGGCAAAGATCTCAAGTTTGAGACGTACATTGCAACCACACCGCTAATAAAGTTGGAACGTTGTGTAAAACATAAAAACAGAATACGATCTTTTTCAAACTACGTTCAATTAAATATGCAACAAATGCAAGATATTTAATGTTTAAATGGATAAACTTTGTTTTTTTCTTGTTTTCTTTTTGCAAATATTAGCTCATTATGAATTCATATATGTGACCCATCAAATCAAAATGAGGATTAAGTCAAATTTGGTCAAAATTACCTAAATTACATTTTTCAGACTCCTGGCTTTAAAAGCTACATTTTGATACCTGAATCATTCTGATATCATAAGCTTATCCAGAGATGTGACTTAATTTGTCTTGTTGGTTACAATAATACATTACTCTTTGGTCTGAATCCTTATTTTATGTCAATTTATTGAGCAATTTTATATCAATAATATAAAGAGTAAACC
>NW_013952555.1:964917-970588 GCF_001266775.1 Austrofundulus limnaeus
GCTCAAGAACAAATATTTCAAATTTTGTTTTAGTATTATATTTCAGACAGTTCATTCATAAGATCCATTGAAAAGGCATTAATTCATTAAATGTTGACAAATTGCAATTTTTTGCACATATTTAAATCAAAACCCCATCTCTGCCTATTTCTCCACATTCCACTTTTGAACTTAATCCTTGTTTCGATGTGATGGGTCACATCTAGCCTATGATACAATATATTTTCTTGTCCTTTATGGTCTAGTTGGATGTTGTGCTTTGGGAATGTGTGAGCAGATGTGGAGGTGAAGTGATTGTGGGTGTACAGATGTCAGTAAGAACATAACTGTTCAGGTACGAGCTGGTTTCTTACTCCTAATAGTAAAAAAAAAAAAAAAGTTACTGAAGCTTTAAAATGCCACAAGATGTAAAAAGTCGGTGCTGCAAATGATTGCAGTTGCTGTTTTGTTTTTCAGCTGAAGGATACAGACCAAAAAGAACAGTCAGGACACACCAAATGGCTCCAATATTGACCTCTTTGCTGGCATCTACCACACTGTAGTAACACTCAGTAAACAGGAAGACACCCATCGCATAAACTGCAAAATCCACCAGCCACTGGTACTCCAGAAAAAAACGCAGCACTGAAAACAGAAACAAAAACTATCAATGATTATTTTAATTAAACTAAAGCTTTATTAAATCTGCATTTTATAATTATTCTGTTAAGCGTTGCTAAAACTGTGCACCCGTAAAATTAGTTAGCAGTCAGTCGATGAGCTCAGGACAGTATTTAAGTTTGCAGTGAATTTATGCAAGAAGAAAAGTTTGTTTTACCAAGAGCATCCATCACATTGACTGGAGTTTTCTCCAAGTGAAGGTCGATGTCTCTGGGCACAGTTAGAGGCTTGTTCTCCCCATTCTGTCTTCTACCAGTAGACACAGATATATTAGAAGTTTTGTTGAAGAAACGTTTAAGGGAAAACCAGAGGTAGACAATTCAAGACAGATCTGCAACCCCTCAAACTAAACATATACATGTGCTTGCCATCTTTCTATTGAAGAATGCAGACAATGAATAAAAAAAAAGTAAAGAAATAAATCAAATGTTCCCAAGGAGCAAAAATAAATCATCTTACCTGTCTTTCCTGTTTTGTTTGGGCATCTGCTTGCCTGCCAAYGCACACAGCTCTCCCTCAGAAGGGTGTTTGAATCTGTACAAACTGGAAACAATGATGGTAAGAACAGTAKTAATATTAGTAATAAGATAATAATTAGTAATAACTAATCCATAGGATATTGTGTGTGTGTGCACAAATTACAAAGTAAATGCAGAGTGGTATTAACCTGCCATTGCAGAGGAGCCAGCGTGCAAAGGAGCAGTGTGGAGCCATCCTCTGCATGATGCTGGCAGCCAGCAAGCTGACTACCAGCTGGACCCCCATCAGCGCCTGACAGACACAAAGACATGTTTTAATAAGATCTGTGAACCACAGCTAACTAAACTTACACCAGAGAAAACACAGCGACTAGCCCTAAAAGTAAACCGAACCCAAGCACACGATGTGTTCAAAGCCTGTGCAGAATGAATGAAACTCAGCAGGTGGTTTTTACAGCTAAATTTAGCAGAAACTCTACCGCCTGTCCTGTCAGGCTCTCTTAAGCGTTAGCCAACTACTTAGCACAAGCAAAGCCGCTTTCACTAGCTCATTGGGGCACGATAATTAAAAAAAACAGTACTGTTTAGAGCAGAGGTTACGTGTTACGGTGCTAGCAAAAAAATACGTTTTTACCATCTCCTCATTCGAAACAAAGAGCTGCTCTTGACGCTAACAGCCGAACACGTGAAACTAGATGACCCGGATGTAGTCGTGGGGTCCTGAGTTGCTTTCAGGGTCTCCGCTAAAGCTAAGTAAATTCTACTTATTGAAAAGAGGCTCAATGCTACCAAGAACCTACGTCACAGTTTGATCTCATATTATTATTATTATTACTATTTTACATTTTAATTTATCATCAAGCTAGAGACAGCGCGTTTTTCAGCAGTTAAAAGTTTTATTCTTAAACGGCGAGTGTGTAGATACTACTTCATTTGTTGACGCATWTAAACTGATAATTTATGATGATCAGGTTAAATATTCTGCTGCTGCACTAAGATTTTATTATATTTTTTCTCGTTAAAATAGATGACCTAAAAAACGAAACTGGGTAAGTAAGGTTTATGTTAAACGCCAGTTTACGCTACAAAGCGAGGAGACGATCTTGTCTGGCCGCCTTCACACTAACGAAAACGAATATTTTCGGTGTTCTTGAACGCATCACTGCCTGACCTCCAGGGGCTTTTTTTAGTCCCTGGAAGAAGAAGAGTCTGCTGTTATATTTAGGAGTCTTAAACTAGTGACATTTATTTACCAATGTATTTAGTCAAAAATAGCACACAAACTATTTATCAAATTGCATTGCAGTATATTTCTAAGCTGTTGATMACTCCACACTTTTTTCATGCATCCACAACCCCCGGATGCCATTCAAATTACAACTTTTTTTGTTAATGACCTTAACTGAATTTGAATTCTGCCATTACACCCTGYATTATGAGGTGCAAAGTATAAMATAAAATGYTGAAAAAATGTCMCTAGCACATTTTCATTATTTAGCTCATTTTCTGAGAGTAAAATCCTAGTTAATAAATTTYCTTTGTTATTTAGCTCACTGTTCTAACATTACATTTTAGTAATTTTAAAATCCTGAGAGTGTATTTTTTTGCAACCAGCCTCTTTTAAAAAAGTGATAACATGTCAACTTAAAAAAAAACATGTTTTTGGTATAAAACAAAAAAGGTAATGAACATAACACTTCTTAAATAACATAATTGTAGTTTTCTTTAAAATTGTTGAGGTTTATTTTTTCAGTAGCATATAACATTTGYGTTATCTGCAAAGACTTGCAGAGCAGTTTTCTTTGTCTGGTAACATTTGTCTTTTTATTAAACAGTTTGTGTCCATGAGGCAACAATGAGTAAATCCATAAAACAATTTTAATTTATCATGTGTCTTCTCCTACGCTCTAATTAATATGTAAAGTTTTTTCTATCCATCTTAGTTCCTCGTTCCTGTTCAGTACCCCCGAATGCCTCTTTGTGATCCTCCTAATGATAATCTGCAGATCTCATGCTTCCACCATCACACGTCTTAACACTTTACTGGATGAAAACAAACATTATGCAGATTTTCAGGCTTAAAGTCTCAGATATGCTCCTCTTGCTCTCTGCTTTGCCATTTAAACACTGTTCACTGGAGAAACGTGCACACGTTTGAATTTAATTGTGCATTAGAGCATCATTTCCCATTTGATGGCTGTAAATATAAAAGACTTGCTGTGTTGAGCTTCACACGTAGCATTCAAAGTTTACGTCTTTGTTGCTTGTTGAGCTGCACCTCAGATTAGAATAAGCAATGAGATGTTTTAGGGAATGATGCAGGAATACAGCTGAGGGTGCACCGATGCTTTACGTGTGTGTGTGTGTGTGTGTGTGTGTGTGTGTGTGGATCCAGGTCCTGGTGACTGTCCACATGCAGCCTGTACATGCATTATAATGTCAGCTCATCCCCTGTTAAAGCAGATGTGAGTGAGCTCAGCAGCCCTTCTAAAGATGTCTGCCCTAAACCATTCCAGGCATTTAAATCTGTATTTAACACCTGTCTCCTTGTTATTTGGGTGGTCTCATAAGGTTGAAGAATTTGGCTTGTTGGTGGAAGCCCTTCTGCTAGTGTCTGATCCTGTAGCCCAGTGGTTCCCAACCTGGTGGTGGGGTGGGGGGGCAGCAAAGAGCACAAGGGGGGCCCAAAGCCTTGGCTGCTCAGAGGTTGTGAAAATATCAATTCATTGTTTGTATATAAAAGTCACCAAGACAAGTCCATTTGAGTGACTAAACTCTGTAACCCAAATTTTTTTCCAAATAAAAGTTTGTTAACGTTTTCTTTATTCTTTTATTTTGATAAAGGGATAAACGTTTAACGTGTCTTTGCTAGAGGTGGGGTGTTGCATTGACTTCCTCCATTCCACTAAGGGGCTCTATATGTTGTCTACTTTTGTTCGGAAAAACTTTGTGTGAAACCAGAATTGTCAAAACCAGAAGAGACTAAAAGAAACAAACAAACAAAAAAGGAATACTTCTACGTTTACAGGTAAATACATTGCCCAGCATGGTAAGCTGTTTGGTATTGCAATATTATGCAACCGTGTAATTTAATTTTTGTGTTGTAAACTATTGAGAAAATGTGTTTTTCATGTGTGAGTGTTCTGATAWATTAGCATTATGCTAACTTGACATGGAAATAWGAAATTGGGGCTTTGAGGAAAATAGGTTGGGAACCACTGAATTAACCCATTATTTGTATGACATTTCAATRGAAGCTTTGACTTTGATCAAACGGGTCTTTGTGCAGTGAGAGTACTGCATGCTGCAGCGAGGTGTAGTTGGAACTGATGGCAAACATCTGTAACAACTCAGCTCAAAAATACAACATGGGTGTTTGACCTTTGTGAGACATTTTTACAAGTATTGAATTTAAAAATTTCACAAATTTGATTTGGCTTTGGAAAAAATATTTTTTCATATCACAGGCACAGAACTCACAGAACCCCTAAGCTGAACACTGGAGAACATCCTMACAGCATGATACTGCCACCACCGTGCCTCATTTTTTGTACCAATGAACGCTTCTCCATAAAACACACATTTGTGAAGTCCACAGCCTATTATTCTATAACACTTAAATTTCTTCAAAACTGTTTTTTCATAGTCAAAACAATATTTATGACTCTGTAAAGAAGGGAGCTATGCACTTATGATTAGTTAAAATCTTGTTGTAGATGGCTGTTYAAAGGACCTCAGTTTGGTGAAACTGTGTTTAATTTGGACAGAGTTGATGAGCAAACAAATAGTTTAAATAAAATAAAGTTTTGCTGCATTTTTAAAATAATCCAGGTCTTAAAAAGATCAGAGTGGCTCACGAGAAAGCTTTTTTTTTCCTCAAATTGATAGTTTTACAATAACTCTTTTATATTGGTTTAAGAAATTTATTATTCATAACCTTTCCATGGACCTTGACATCCAAATATTTGAGAAAAAATTAAAAGCATTTTAAACTAAACTCGCTAACTTTATTTATTTTGTTGTAGATCAACAACTAAATTTTTAATTTATTTCATTCATAACACAAAATCAGTGAACAGTAATATATACGTAAAGAAAAACTAAATCATGCCCTGAATGAAAAGGAGACAGAGTGAAGGAAAAAATCTTATATTTTCAAAATGATGCTAATATTTAAATGTTCTGAATCATCTTAGACAGTAAAGGGAACCYGGACTTTTTATTTCATGAACATTTGTTCACTTATCAAACAAAGACTATGAAATTACTGAAGGCTAATTAAAAAATAGATTTTCATTAGACCTGTCATGAAAACATATTTTGTGATGATAAATTGTCTCAGAAATTATTGTGATAAACAATAATACGGTCTGGGGATCATTTTAAACTGATATAGTCATCCAGTCCTAACTGGGACTGGAGTTTGTGAAAGCAATACAACAGCTACTGAAGCTCTAAATTCTTTAAGTGTCTTCCTCTGACTTCATAAAATAATTGCGTTCACTAACACGCTGCTTACGTTTATGGAAGTT
>NW_013952555.1:970811-973204 GCF_001266775.1 Austrofundulus limnaeus
ACCCAAGTTTTGGCTCGATGCCCTGAGGGGATCCTGAAACCAGAGTGTGATGACAGAGAGGAGAGAATGACTCAGTCTGAAACTGAAAATGTGGATGGAGGACAACAGAGCAGATTCATGGAAAGAGAAMATTCTTGTAGCTTGTTAGCTTTAGCACCTGAGTTACTATAGCGATATGGCCATAGAATGACAAATTATATATGTATGTATATTAATGATCAATAAYAATCCATTAGTCTTATATAGCGCTTTTYGAGACCCTCAAAGACCCTTTACAGTTTTTCGTGGATCATTACACACACATTCACACACTGATGATAGTAAGCTACATTGTAGCCACAGCTGCCCTGAGGCACACTGACATGGGAGGGGCTGCCACACTGTACCACTGGCCCCTCTGACCACCATCAGTAGGCAAGGTGGATGAAGTGTCTTGCCCAAAGACACAACGACTGAASCGGCTGGACTGGGGATTGAACCGGCGAACTTCCTGTTCCAGGGAGACTCACCTAACCACTCTGCCACGGCCACCCCATGTTGTTACCATTATACAGTATGTATACGCTAGAGTATGCAGTCTTTGTTTCACAGTTGAAGTAAATCTTTGTCAAATAATATGTAATGTTACAACTAGTCGGGGTTCCCTTTAAACTACTTCACACACAAAAATAAATATGTGTGAGTAAAAATATATATATATAAAATACCTCCATCATTATCATCTCATACACAAATGCTAATCCTTCTGCCATGTTCACCATCTGTGGCTGAACAGCCCAGGCAGAAATTACTGAGGAAAATAGACACAAATGAAATGCAAATCCAATCTGGGGCTACAAGTGCCTCCCCACCCATCCACCCACCCTCCCTCTCGTCTCAGCTCAGGGGGCCTCTCAGTTCCCACACCACTTCTGGGGTCCCGGTGGCTGCTTCTGAGTCCGCGCCATGGGGCACAGCCCTCACATTGGTCCTTCTTTGTCAACCCCCCATGCAAGATATTCACAACCTCATTTGAATATTTGAAAATGTAGCACGGTTGCCTGTCAATAGAAACTGCCCCCGCCTCCCCACTCCCTTCATTTCTTAACTTTCCCCCACGTTTTTCCCCTTTTTGTCTCTAACTGCTGTCTCCTGGGGTGGGGGGACTGTGGGAACCATGCAGTACCAGATCTGCTTTGTCACAGGGATTTATTTTAAAAGAGGAGTGAGAGTCATGACTGTTAATTAGCAGATTCACAAAGGGATGTGGTGAAGAAGGATCTGCTTGGAAAGTTCACATAATCTGTGGAAACGAGGTTTTTTTTTTTTTTTACCATTGATTGTGGTAATAATTACACATGAAAAACATAAAAACACATGTATTACTATATGAATTCACAGTACTTCCCATGCCAGCTGCAGTGTTGCCAGATAAGAAAATGACAAAATATTGTTCTGTCCTTTTAAACTGACTGGATTTTGAGCCAAGCTGCTGAGTGAGGCTGCACCTTCACAGAAGGAGGAGGTTGTGAGAGTAGTAGTGTGATGCGATTGGTGGACGTGTGTAYGAAAAAAATTGGAGACAAAAAAAGGTAATTTCTTATATATCTGGCAACAATAATTCCGGGCTTCTAACGAGACACACATGTCTAAACTCAGAGAGAAGGGGGCCTCTGCAATCATTAAGTGAGAGTTTCTTGTTTTGTGGGAGGAGTTTTGGTCTGTTTAACTTTTGTGAGTATAATTTGTTAAAGATGTGATTGGTTGGATTGAGTTTTGGGTGGTTTTGAAGAAGCCGGGAGCAGCTGGGGGTGGCTCGGTCAAAACAGCAAGGAAGAGCCTATACTTTTAAATATTTTAGTCATAACTCGAGAWAGGAAGGTGCTTSCCACACAAAATTTGAAGTCAATAAATCATGTTTACATGTTCACAATAGTTTTTATTTGAGACATTGTTCTGTTTTAAACTATAAGTAGTCAGTCAATAAATTATTTTTCGCAATAATTCTACTATCATTTGTTGCCCTTGTGCCCCACAAGACACCAATAATTCTGCCAGTCATAGTATGGACAAACTCTGCCCACACTATGAATCATGCCAATCACAGTTAGGATAAATTGATTTGATTTGATTTTGATTATTTATTTAACAGSAAAAGATTATTAAAAATCAAGCCTGACTCAGCATAATTGTTGTTTTACAGCAAGTTCCTGTTCTGCAGCACATAAAACACTCAGAATTACAGCATCACAATCATATCATTATACACCATAGACACAAAGACAAAAAAGCATACCAAATTTCAAAAAGGCAGCATTTGCAAAATAGGACGTCTAGCACAACAAAAAGTGTCCAGCAGATGGCAGACAAGATTCTTCCTAAAGGGCTGTAGTTTTGAAATGGACTTTATGTTT
>NW_013952555.1:975514-981289 GCF_001266775.1 Austrofundulus limnaeus
CTTCAAGCGCGACCCACTGCTATCCTTGTTCTGATACATGTTCAACCTACTTTATTTTAGGTTGTGATGTAGCCATAACATGTGCTTGTGTCTGAGCAAGTATTCTGCCTACAGAACAAGACCCCCCACCCCCATGTACAGCAGAGACCCCTACTTGAATTCAGCGGCTGCATCCTTCGTAGGCCGAATTTGAAGGCCGATCACAGCAATGCATGGAAGGCTGTCCAAAGGTTCCTTCAAGCGTGACCCACTGCTATCCTTGTTCTGATACATGTTCAACCTACTTTATTTTAGGTTGTTTATTTCAGCTGTACAGTTCACAAAGTGTCATAATTCTGGAACCCAGCAATGCCAATGTAAGTATGCACTATAAGTCAGCACTATATTTTTCCCAATAACCAGTAAATGTGGTAAAGCTCAGATTTCCCAACTTTTCACCAGCCTTGAATGCAGCATTACATGTGTGTAAGTCTCAAAAGTCAAATTCACAGGCGAGCAGATCAATGCACTTGTGCTAATCTCCATGTTTGCTCACTCAAATGTCGTGTGCTCACTCAAATCTTGTTGAACGCCCTTAAATCTTGGTACGCTCGCACAAATGTTGATGTGCTGGCTCAGGTCTTGTTGCGCATGCTCTTGAATCTTGACGTGCTTGCACGCTCCCATTTTGAGACATATACGCTCCAGATGTTTGTGACTGAACGGCGGATTGAGGGACGCAAACCCCGACTGGAAGAAACTCATGACGTGTCTCGAAAGGTTTGAGCGAAAACGATTGTCTTGTAGACACATGRCTGTGAGCTAACTGTTCATTTCATTTCATTTATTTAAAAGGACACTGCACATTAACCAATAGTCCATGAATATAAATGCGCCAATAGCTAAATTTCATCCATTGTTCCTTGACTTTGAATGGAGTATGGAGAACCTTTAAGAGTTAGCTTGAGTTTCCTGCGCTATTCCTTTTGTATGAGGTTAGGTAAACTATAACATTTATGTTACAAATCAGCTATTTTTTTACACGACAAGAGCAGAGTCCGTGTCACTGAGTCATTTTGAATCCAGGTCTCACAAAATGGAGCTTTTCAGGCGCTAACCGGTGCTGCAATGTGTGAAATGCAACTGCCACATGTGAACTACGGGCGGCTGCAGTCAATAACTATTCAACATTTGAGCAAGTAGATGAACAACAATTAAACTAATAGCAGAGAGCAGAGTGTCGTTTGTGCTACTTCATACATGTAGGAGCAAACCCAACAACAGCTTAGGTCTGAAGCAATACCTGCATTCACGTGTTTGGATCTGACTGTGTTCATGCTGACATGGCATCTGCAGCTTGTTATGCAAACTACAGTGTTCAGAGCACTCCAGTCTCTGTGAATACAGGGTTTTTAAACTTTAATTAGCCATAATTGACATTGTAAAAACACCAATCTTTCCAGAGATTGTTTTAACAGGGCCGTGGACTGCTGGAGGATAAACTGAACACATGCCCTCATTCTGCTGGTGTTTTTACTCACTGTCATTTGCAGCGGTGGGTACAGCTACTAGAAGGTTAGGCACATTACCAACTAATCCACTAAACAAGAATCTTAGCTCCGCTAAAGCAAATCCACTAAACAGTTTTAAAAATTTGTGGAAGCTAATGCTAACCACTAAAACGATTGTCACCACTAATTTACACCAGATGCAGCTCTGCTCCGTTCCATTGCAGTCCAACCTYTCAGCAAATATGCACCCATTATAATCAATGAGAGTATSTACACTGGCTCTGCACGGCAGTGCAGGGCAGCAGTGAGCAGACGGCAATCGGCCAAAATTAGATCCAATCCTATTTTTGCCAGAAGACGGAGCTGCTCCGGAGTCAATCTACTGTACAAAGATCACGTCGCACCAACAGGAAAAGGAACAAGCACAACATCCGTATTTTCAAAGTAAGTCACCAGCGGTAGGCTAATTTTCTCGAAATCCCAGCTATATTAATCGATCTATGGATATATTTCTACACAAATGCTGTCAAAATGTATTGTTCTGTTTTGAAATCAGACGTTTCAAAAAGATTACAGTGATATAATTTCAACTCTGTTTGGAGTTTGTCTTTCACATAATTAATTATTTTTTTGCTCATACTTCCACATTCATCACTGGATTTATCGCACAGTCTCCTTCCTGCACACGCTCCCTCCTCTGTGCATCGCACTGGAGCGGAGCTGAGCGGAGCGGATGCTGTATAAACTGGAGTGCAAAGGAACTATAAACTGCGCACTGCAGCGCAGCGGAGTTATGTCTAGTTTAAATCCAGGCTCAGTCTTCAACTTCTTCCCGTGGAACTGATGCAAATCTGTTGTGAAATGGTAAATGGCTTGAACTTATATAGCACYTTATCAAGTCCACTTGGACCCCAAGGTGCTATACACTTCAGACATTCACCCATTCATACACACAGTCACACACTGATGGCAGTAAGCTCCAGTCACAGCTGCCCTGGGGCGCACTGACAGAAGCTAGGCTGCCATGCACCGGTGCCACCATCTGACCACCATCAGTAGGCAAGACAAGGGTCCAAGGACACAACGACTGAGACGGCTGGACAGGGGATCGAACCGGTAACCTTCCGGTTCCAGGAGGACTCCCCTAACCACTCCTCCACAGCCACCCCAGTTTTCTATTGGTTTAATCTGAAGGTGGGTGGGATCATCTGTGGCAAATCGGCCAATCCAAACAGCTCTGTCTAMCTTGTGATACTTACCCCTTTCAGAATAAAAGCTTGCCTTTGATAGAGTTTGTATTTGTTTGAGGTTAGTCAAACAACAAATAGCAAATGCTTTCTCTACCATATTTTACATGTAGTCAATTAAAAAAATATTATGTAAATACTGGTAAATGTTTTTTTTTAACAATTTAGCTATTAAAAATGCTACATGCTACACACACTGACCCRTCCAGCACTAACAGGTGATAGTTTTTATGTAAATCAAGGTAAATGACACAAAAATAGTTGTTTTACACTTGTGACTTTTTCAGTGGACTTAGAATTAGCTGCACTTAATTTATTTGAAGCTAATCAGTCTGCTAACAGTTTCCATAGTTATCAATAAAGTTAATAAATGAGGAGCTATAAGCAGATTAGAGGAACTGTGCCCTCCACTGCTCATTTACAATTATTTATAATAATAATAATAATGTGTTTCTCAGTGTTTTTCATGAAACAACTCCTGTTTTTGTCCCTTTTTTTGTCCTCTCAAACCTCAGTGGTCCGAGGCAGATGGCCACCTTTCCTGTTTGGTTCTGCAGCTTTTTACTTYAGAAAAGGGAAGTTGTTCCTTTTCACTGCCTGCAGCTCAGGATGGGGGATTGTGATGAAGTCCAGATTCAACACAATCTGTTGATGTCATAAGATGACTTTTTATTAGTTGGCACTTTCGTAATGTAATGAATGTGAATACACTCAAAAACCAGATGGGTTAGAGTTATTTAACCAAATCACGTCAATTGTTTTTGAGTTGAGTAAATGTAACGCAATTTTCACTTTSTTTGAAAAAATTGCATTAAAATTACTCAACTCTGTTCCTCAAATGAGTACAAATTGTTGACATAACCTGGTTGAGTAAATCCAAGGCATCTGTTTGAGTGTACATTTGATTTTATTTAGATTGAATCGACTATGATCAGATTAGGATGTAGATCTGAATTAATGATTTGAATCTCCTGCTTATAATATTAATATTTTTATTTGTACAAAAAGTACTTATGAGAACAACACATCAGCCACACCTCCTGTGTGACCTCCTGCCTTCTGACGGATTAATTTAAAGCATTGCCTTCATTCATCAATGCTCAAACAAAATAAATAAATAAATAAATAAATAACACTAAATTATCAATTACTTAGATTTCTTACTTTTATTCCTGAAATTCATTACTCTGTTTAGTTTTGAAGCACAAAATGTCACACAAAAATAAATAACCAAAACATTGTCCCCTCAGCCCTTCAGTGTTTGTGGTCATCTGAAGCACTCCCACGTTCTAAGTGATGCTTGAACTTGACCGACAGGAAGTTGGCTGGGAAAAGAGGCRCAACTTTGACCCCCTTTCTGCACTCCCCCTCCTCCTCGAAGCGACGCAGGCTGACTTGTGTCACATCTCATTAGCATAAMTCTCAGCCTGTTCCTAATTAAACCAGGCTGCAGTGAGGCAGAGAAAGGACAAACAGCTCTTCTTCAGGCAGAGCAGCCGGGGAGGAGCAGCGACTCAAACGTAAGTAAAAAGAAAATCAAATAAAATCAAATACAGCTGATACATTTGCTTTAGAAAATTTGTTCATTTAAATTTTCATAGATTTCTTAAATTATACTGATGATGAGAAGTGAAATTGTCTTTATGCTCTGAGGTTTTATAGATATTTGACATATGCTGCATATGATTGGCATTCTGTGTCGTTTTTGATTGATTTTCATGTAATGCAGGAGGTCAAATGTATTCACATTCATAGACACTGGGTTTATAAAGAAGTATCAATTCAAGCTTTTTATTCAAAAGTCTAAAAGTACAAAAGTAAAAGCCATAAAAGGTTTAGGACATGCCACATAGGCCTATAAAACTCCAGTTCCCCCCCAAAAAATATGTTTCTAAAGGCAGAAATTACTATAAAATATAATGAAATACTAATGTTGACAAATTTGGGATGCACTGTTTCAGCTGCAGATATGTCTCAGTCTCATCTTCATACTGCTACATGTGTGCTGTGTCCTGCTGAAGTGTGATGTGATTTGTGTCACAGGTGTGATGGAACCAACAGGGTGTAGTTAAATTCAGTCTAGAAGATGCCATATGTCTGTATAATTTAATAATAGAGATAAAATACTTGGAGAATTTTCGAAATCTGAGGAGTAGGGTGTTAAAAAAGGCTGAAAAATAACTGCTCCTGTCAATATAAATAACATAAGTTTCTACTTTTAAAAAAAGTAAAGTATTTGCACTTCATTACTTAACACCTAAAAGTGATGTTACTCCAGGTTGAGTCAGGTGAGTTTTCACCTGTTGGTGGATTTAACTCCAGATGTTGTGAAAACAATTCAGTCACTGGGATGTTTGTCACAATCCAACAATAATAAAAGAGAATGATTTCCTGGTCTTTCACTGAATAATTCATAAAAGCAATCCTTTTCTTGCCTTTTTAAATTAATTTGTCACACTTTTGCGTTGCCTCACAATTCAGATGTTTTGTGATTCATTTTTCAGATTCATGAATATTACCAAGCTCTAAAAGTGACGCTTATCCAAATTAATTTTGCTAATATTTTTTACAAGGAATAATAATGTTAATTTAACCACATAACTCCAACTTTGTCTTCAAACCTCTGCAGCTTTAGTGCTTATGGATACTAATATGGGGTCYTGACAGAGGGGAGGGACAGAAATTGGCACCCTGTTGGGCTTCATGTCTGACCTTTGACACCTTTATGGCCAAGTGTCAGGCCAGGCCTCTTTGAAGAGAGGCTATTACAATTCCCAGAAGTAGCCACTTGAATTGGTCAGTTATTAGCAGTTGAACCCATCAGGGGCTGGGTGGGTGTGATCACGCACGACAGCCGTGCACGTTGGACCAAAAAGAAATAGTTCTACACAAGAAGAGTCACTTCATGATGTTTGTTTGAGCTTGTTTTTGGTGCAGAAACAACATCTGTGGGACAAAAACTAAATAATCTAAGCAAACAGAGGTGTGTGTGTGTGTGTGTGTGTGTGTGTGTGTGTGTGTGTGTGTGTGTGTGTGTG
>NW_013952555.1:981897-984377 GCF_001266775.1 Austrofundulus limnaeus
TTTAATTATTACATATTAAACTTGGAAATAAATATAAAAAATAAATGTAATGTTAATATTATTTGTTTTTTAAATTATAAACATTTATTAAAGAGCGTTTGGTTATGCACTTTTCCAATTCATTCTTTTTTAATAAACAGGTTGTTCTGCATAGAATAAATACAAACTTTGCACACTAAAACTGTCAAATTTGTGCTTATAATTTTGTAATATATGGGCTACACTAAAAGCCACCTTTGCTTTGTCACAAATATAAAGGACATCTCTTGTCTAGTTGTTTAAACAATGTCTATTTCTGCCTTCACGTTAATGTCGTCTGAAGGATTTCTGGAAAAAAATTAAAAAATAACCAATAATTCATTCTTTAGACCAACACTAAAAAGTACAAAAATAATATTTACTCACGATGGTTATTAAAAAAAATTAAACAATAATAGCAAAAGAAGAACAAAAACTTTTCAGTGGCCTGGCATTATAATCCTCAGATTATTTTAATGACTGGGACAATAAAAAACGTCACATTTTACGAAATCTATTTAAAATATGTAAAAATCAAAAATAATTTTAAATTTTTACAGTTTTAACATTTAATACAAACAAAATGTTATTATTTTTTAATTTATTCATTTGATACGTTATCACTTGATCCGCAGAGCTGCGGTGGTCGTAGTAACTGTGTCAGTTCTAATCCGCAACAAAAGCGTTTTGCGCAGTTTTGGCTGCGCTGCGGATTCTGAGGCCGAAGTTCTGAAGGCCCGAGCGGAGCTGCAGCTGCAGTGCTGCGGAGCTGCCTGCAGGGGGCGCAGTTTAGCTCCATCACTCAGAGTCGCACAAGATCTGCAGGCCTGGAGAAAGACCCGCACACATTCAATACTCACAGCTTCATGTGCGTGGGTATTCAAAAGAAGAACACAGCCAGTTGTTAATGTTTGGATCTAAATGTTTTATTAATTAACACCAAACATACTAATTCACACTCACAGTGACCRCACTATACCTTTTCAAATTTGTATTCCCTGTGAAAGTACAGGGTTAATATTTAACGTTGAAAGATTTTTCCTGAAACCTGCTAAAAAATGAAAATGTTTAACAGCAAAATTGTTGTGAGTTCAATTTGAACAACTGAATTCTGCTTAATTTTGCTGAAAACAAAATACATATTAGCAGAAACAAGTTAGCAGACAGATGGTGAAATGAGAGTCAAAAGGCTGACATCAGCAGAAAAACAAGAACAGGAGTGCATCAAAGTTGCTATTGGATGTAAATAACTAAAATGTGCAGAAAAGGTTGAAAATTTAGCTGAACAGTCAAAAAATAGCACAAAGACACAGAAAAAGCACAGTTGATGAATACTAAGAAGCTAAATTTTTCACAAAATAAGAGAATTTGAATGAAAAAATGCTAAAATTAGTTGAAAATAGTAGCTACAGAGGCAGAACACAGCTGGTATTAGCAAAAATCAGCTTGAAAAAGCACAAAAAGCTTAAATTCAAAGAAAGAAGCCTAAAACATTTAAATAAGCTGAAGCTGAAAGGAGCAGAAAGATAAAAGCAGATAATAAAAAAGCAGAATCAGATTAAAAGCTATAAAGTAAAGGTTTATAAATATAGTGAAGCTTTTTCAGGATGATGAACATACTCCAGTCATTTTCAAGGAGAAAAGAATTTGCAGATAAAGCTCAACGTAGAAGTTGCTTGATCACCAAAAGTCAGTGGCCATGCCATGACTGAGCTGAACGGTTTGAAATAAATGAATTATTGGAATGCACAARAGTACCGACAAACCTACGGGAGAAAAAAGGAAGCCTATGAAGACTCACAATTAACCAGTATTTCATGCACTGCAGTTATCAGTTTGATAACCTTTTTCCCCCCCCCCCCCCCACACACACACACACCACCACCACCACACACCGACAGGCGCACTTATTGTAGCGCCTGACGTCAGCACGCAAGCCTTCACGTCATTGTCAAGCGCTCCTGTTTTTTTTTTTTTTCTCCACCCTGCCTCTGGTCTCTGCGTTTGTCCCTGCACCTGCAGTGGGAAATCTTTTAGTATTTTTCGGGCTGATTCAGCAGGTTTTTATTCCCTCCCTCCTAAAACCGAGAGGTTACCGCGCGCTGTTACGCACAGAAGGAGACGTTGCAGCACGTGAAGCAACAACAACGTGACCCACGATGCTCGAGCATCAGCACCTCCAAAGCTGCGGCATCATCATCATCACCATCATCACCAGCAGCAGCAGCAGCAGCAGCAGCAGCAGCAGCAGCAGCAGCAGCAGCAGCAGCTCACACTGCTTCCAGCCTGTCATGCAGGCTGGCTTTCTGCAGAACCGATGGAAACCATGACTTTAAATCTGACTGGCTGTCTCTGACCGAGACCGAAAAAGGGGCAAGAGGAGGCGCTGTCACAGGTGTGCCTCCATGGAGTCCAGGCTCAGGTGTGGAGCTCAGACAGCGGAGGAGGAGGAGGAGGAGGAG
>NW_013952555.1:986859-988701 GCF_001266775.1 Austrofundulus limnaeus
CACACACACACACACACACACACACAGAGAGAGAGAGAGAGAGAGAGAGAGAGAGAGAGAGAGAGAGTCAATCTAAAAATAATTACAAAATAACCTTTGTGAAAATTCACTATTAGTACACACAACACAGATTTTTAAAATACACTGGTTAAATTTATTATTTTGTTAATCAAGAGCTCTGTTTAAAACCAGTTGTTATAATAATGTTAGCCATATATTCCAAGTGATGTTCAGGAGTTTATAGTTTTCAATATTTTGTTACAGACTTTATGAATCAGTTCAAAAATCACGACATCGTTTTATTGTATCAATTAAAACCAATTAAAGACTGAAACAGAATAATTTAGAAAAATAATTTTTAAAAATCCACATTAAACATGAAGAGAATTAGATCCTGGTTCTGTCACGTGACTCGTGTTTGATGTAAAGGTGAATAAAGGGTTAATGAGTAGCGGAGTGTTGTGTTGATGCTGGTTTTGATCTGAGCTGTTTCTGTGACCATCATCATCATCATCATCAGCCTCAGACTGGTGCATCATGGGACTGATTTTGTGGGAAACGGAAAGAAGCAATCGGTTCAGTGTGGAGGAAAAACTGTTTTCCTGCCTGATGCGCGAGGGTCCCGGTCCCCCTGCGCCCCACATCTGACCCCAGTCCCTGCGCGCGTGCTCTCCTTTTCACGTGTCCTAGCTTTGTTTTTGATTTTTACCTCTTTATGCTAAAATCAGTGGGTCCTGTTCTGTGTTAGAGGTGCTTTCTGATCCGAGATGTTTTCAACCCGAACTTCTGATGCGCGCGAGCTGCTGGATTTTATTATTAGTTTAATAATAATTTTAAAAAAGGCGCACTGACTGTCCGATCTTGGACACTGAGGTATTTAACTGAATTTGTGAGAGGATTGTTTGTATTTTTTTCATTTTAAATCGACAAATCCAGCAGATGTTTGAACAACATTTTCTAGTTCTTTTAGGTAAAAACAATATTGTTAAATAACCTACCTTATTGCGCCCATGAGCTTCAGCCACACGAGGAATTAGTTTTATTATTTTTATCATAATGAATGAACTTTTGATTACTTTTTGTATTTTATTTATAAACCTTTATTTAACCAGGTAAATCACTGAGAGATGTTTTTGGTAGTGGCAGCATGGCCCTGAAGGCAGCAGGCTTTTGGTCTGTAAACTCCAGGCAGAACCTCAGGTCCAAACCGGTGCTTGAACCCGTCTTGCTGCGAGACAACAGTGCTGACCACCGAGCCACCGTGCAGATTCTTGATCCAAATCAGTTCTTAATAAATCAAAAATTAAAAAAAAGCATCCAGTTTGGCAGCAACATGTCTTGTCATGTTGCAGCAACATGTCTTGTCATGTTGCTGCTGCGGGTTCCAGTAAGGGCCAGGCTTTCACTTTGTCTCTCCTCCCAACAGTTCATCCCCTGTTAGAGAGAAAAGTGCAGCTCGGCTGGTTTGTGGTGTGTTGATGGGAGTTTGAAGCTGCGTGTTCAGAGTGCTGTGAGGTGTTAACAGGAGGGGGAAAGAGGCGCAGTTAAAGCATGATGGATGGACAGATGTGTCATCCTGCAGCTGCATGACTTCACCCTGCAGATGCTCACAACTCAAGCTGTGAAGATGAAGTTMACCTATTTTAAAAATAAAACTAGGTTAATGAATTTCACCGCAGGGGAGGGGGGTGATGTGCATTTTCTACTGTTTTGAACCCATAATTTCAGCTCAGACTGTAAATCATGCGCAAAGAATGTGACGCTGACTTGTTTTGTGCGCAGTTATATATGTGTGTGTGTGTGTGTGTGTGTGTGTGTGTGTGTGTGTGTGTGTGTGTGTGT
>NW_013952555.1:988787-994237 GCF_001266775.1 Austrofundulus limnaeus
GTGTGTGTGTGTGTGTGTGTGTGTGTGTGTGTGTGTGTGGAGGAGAGAAGAGAAGGTGCGCGCGCGCGCGCAGGCGGCTTGGCTCCATGTGACCACAACAACACGAGCAGCTCCAGCGGCCGAGCAGCGGCGGAGCGGCGGCCCCTTTAAGAGACGTGGGTTAGTTTTTCTCTTTGGTTATCTAGCTGTATGAGTTTATGTAATATCATAAAGCTAGAGAACCGAATGTAGGAACTAATTCTGCTGTCGTCACGCCGGAGAGCGAGAGCGGAACCAGGACGGGCTGCCGGAGCGGCTGCTGGCTGGATGGATGCAGCCCTGCACGCGCGGGAGGACCGGCCGGAGCAGCATCCGCTCACCAAACACCTCCTGCCTCCGTGGAGGCTCGTCGGTGCTCCCTGCCTCGCTTAAAACAACGGATTCATGCCGCGAGGTGTCTTGCTTGGAGTGACAGTGCCTCGGTTCATTCAGGGATGATGATGCTGATGATGCTGATGATGAGGAGGAGAATGAGGAGGAGGAGGAGGAGGAGGAGGAGGAAGGCTACGGCGGTGCTGTTTCTCATAGAACATCCACTGCCTGTAGCCGATGTGCTCTTTATATTCGTTTTAGCTGGATAAACAGCAGAGACAAGGTGAGATATTTTTAGAGGCACCTGATTGGAGGACTCCCGGGAGTCACGTGTTCCATCAGAGASCCCCTCCTGTTGGCTTGTTACTGGCTTTTATTTAAGTCATGCATTCTTTTAAAAGTTACATCAGCTTCTTAGCTTGTTCTTAGCATAGGAGCTATAGTTACACCGTGCTCTAATACCAAGTTTAAAATGCATTTGCATTTTAATGTGGCAACATGTCCACTGTAGGTGATAAAAAATAATCCTGTAGATTGAAGTGAAGAAGGCAGTGCTGCATCCTAAAATATATTTGTTAAAGAGATAATCTAATATCTCTGGATTTAGCCTGATTGGTGTCCCTCATTAGCAGCTCCTTCAGGCTTAATTTTTTTGTTGATTTTTTTGTAGCTGTTTTTTTTTGCCTCTTTTTAGTGTGTGAGTGTTTTTAGTGTTGATTTGTTGTATTGTTTTCGGCCCCTCATGTACAGCACTTTGTGTCACCGGCCGCTGTTTTAAAGCGCTTTATAAATAAAGTTGATTTGATTTGATTAATGTGCAAAAAAGGCAGCAAAACGAAGCTATGGAACACTTTGCCGTTTGCTCTTTTCAAACGTGCATCTTATTCACCTTGTTTGTCTCCAGTGAATGTATTTATAGCCGATAAAGCAGGCTGGCATGTCAGAAGTTGATCCTGAAGGCCGCAGCGCTGCAGGGACAGGGTCAGCCGGGTCAYTTCCAGATGAGTCGGTCTTTATAGGACGCTCTTCCTCTCTGCTCATGTCTCTGCTTCATCCGAAAAGCTGCCTGAGCGATAGCTTCATGCGCCGCAGCGGAGATGGATGAATTTTAAACAAACCGGGGAGGTGGTTTCTGTGCTAGCTGCTAAAATCTGTGGCTGCTTGTGTTTCAGTGCAGAGTGAGAGTGTGGCATCCCCCCCCCTCCCTGCACCCCTGGTTTACACTGCGTCACAGAACGGGGCATTGGCTTGTGCCACACTGCTGTTCTTTGTGAACTGTGTGAACATCTCACTGTATCCCTAGCTCAGTTTGCAGTATGTATGTGCTRTACATTTTCGTAGGTTATTAGAAATAATAAATTAAAGGCGTTGAAGGAATCCAGTGTTTATGATGAAAAGGAACAGACATTTTGGTGAAACCATCAGGGTTTATGTRCGATCTCATGCGATATTGGTATGTTTTGGAGTTGACTCTTATTTATCACAACATATTTTTGCTTAATAATTGTAAAACTGACAAAGTTAGAGTTCTTTTTGTGTTATCCAATCCAGGGGTTCGTAACCTTTTTCAAGTTAGGGCCCAAATTGTTGAATCTAAAGTGTCCCATTCAGAYAATAATATACTGATCAAAGGGATAATTGATTGAAACCTTTGTTTGTTTTTGTATTGTACTTGCATTGTAACAAAATAAAATACACTTAAAGTTTAACAAGCAAAAACCTTGTCTAATAAATYATAAAACAAGATCATGACAAGGATTTGTTTATCTTGTAACCTGCACACTGAGCAAGGCATGTCCAGTGGTCAGTCAGCACAGACCAGTCAGGTTCATTAACACAAAATACTCCTTTTATCCCCCAGAAGCTGCTTTTGATATTTATGACAAATTCTTGTTGCCGTTTGGAGGGCTTCAGTGCTTCATTGCATAGCTAGTCCCATGGTTAATCCACACTGAGCTCTAGGCTTGTTTCCCCCACTCACAAAACCCTATWTGATAAAGTCTGTGTACAATTTTAGTCTTTTTTGGTGGGTTTTCTTCATTTTTWYATTSAAATTTTCATTTAAAATGTTTCCATTTCTCTAAGGGTGTGTTCAAATTCTGGGACTTCATCTTTCGAAGGCTGAATTTGAAGGCCGAATACGTCACAGCAATGCGGAGAAGTTCTGCCCAAATTTGAAGGCTCCTCCAAACCTAGCCCAAGACACATCACAGGCCGACAGAGAGATTTATTTTTATTATTATTATTTGCTTGTAATGGTGGACAAAGCTACAGACAGGAATATTGTTTTTTAAAAAAATCTGGTGGAAAAGTTTAAAGCAGTTGTGCTTTTAGGCTTTTGTCAATTTGCATAGATGTGTTTTAATGTTACTCTTGTCAAAAACAAGCTCGTATGGTGGGACCCTTAGTTCTTTATGTATCTCCTGTAAGCCACTTTTGTTCATTTTAATTTTTAATTGATATGTTTAAATCTATTTTTGATCTTCATTGCTTGTGTTTAGCACCATCATGGTGACAGGACATTGGGATAAGGGCAGGTATAAAGCTGAAGGCTAGACCATCCAAATTCACAGCCATTTTCTTCTGGTCTTCACGACTGAYGAAGGACTGGGCCTACTCGGGCCACGTAGACCAAGTAGGCCGGGTTCGTTGAAGGAGTCCGTCCTGATTGTAGACACATTTTAACTTTCACTAGCAGCTAAGGTGCTGCTTGTTTAACATCTGACTGGAGCAAAAACTGCTAGAAGTGGTGAGACAGTGTATTGCAGCTCAGCCTCAAATAGATTGGGGGATTTCAGTTTAAAACCAATAGGATCCTGTTGGTCCTCACAGCCCACAGCTGAAAAGCAGATTTTTCTTCTGAGGCCTTAGAGGTGGCAATCGTGGCCCAAACTGTGGGCCAAGAATCTCTGATTGAATATTGATGTTGACCATCTTGAATTGGGTTGACTTCTAAAGGAAATCAGTTGAACTTTCTGCAAGTTCTGTTGAAATGTATCCAACACTTATGAGATATATTTTACTAATGGACAAGATTGAAAGTTTTAAGCAGAAATATTGCAATGTGTGACACCTCGGAGTATGACACTCAGAGATGTCAAGTAACTAAGAACAAATACGTTGTTACTTTACTTAAGTAGTAATTTTGGTTATATATACTTTAGTGAAGTAATTATTTTTCAGCCTACTTTTTACTTCTACTCCTTACCCTCCTTACATAATTATCTGTACTTTCTACTCCTTACTTTTTAAAAATACAAAAAGTATTTTATTTATATTTAACTTTGACTTGTTTTTATTCCATCATTTCATTGTTCAGAAAAAATAGACATGTCTCCAGATACATGGAGTCCATGGATAGAGTGAATTTGATTGTGATTGGATGAGAAGTGTAATTCTAACACCCTATATGCGCTCCACCASACCTATATGACACAAATCACATCACATTCTACCATACTGTAGCAGATGTATGTAGCCTAGAATGAAGATGATCGTGGCTGAAACAACTGTTCTAGTCAGTTAATTCCAAATTTTTCAACATTAATATTTTAATTTAACATTGTATTTATTATTGACTTTAGAAAAATTGGAGAGTTTGTACGCTATATAGTGGCACAGCCTAAGCTTTTATACTTAATGACTTTTTTAAAAAGTGTTCATTACTTTTACTTTTATACTATAAGTGGTTTTAAAACCAGTACTTTTATACTTTTACTGGAGTAAAAAGCTTGACTTGATCCTTCTACTTCCAAAAAAGTATTTTTAAACCCTAGTATCTTAACCTCTACTTAAGTAATGAATGTGAATACTTTTGACACCTCTGATGACGCTCAGCTACGACCACAATTAAATTTAGCTCAGYGTCTGTAAAATGAACACAGTTATCGCCATTTTTATGTTTGCTAAGGTTGGTTAGGTTGGTTGTGTTGAGCCATGTTGAAGGTGGTTGAATTATTTAAGGCACAGAACCTTCAACCCAACATCTCACACAGCTTTGAAAAACAATTTSACTGCGAGCAGATTCATCGAGCCACATCCCTCCTAGGTCCTTTCATGTAGCATGGCTGCCATGCTAAGCTAGGCATTTATAACCCAGCATGATCTGTCAGCGGCCCTAACCCTACCCCGCCCTCCCAGATTGAGCCCTGTTGCCGCAGAAATTAATGCATTGCTGAAGGCTAATAAATGGAGGATATAGGGCGAGACCCTTTTGAGATTCAAATGCAGTCTGGTGAGTGACTGGGAGGCTAGACGTGGGGTTTTCCCACATTAATATGATTCTGTCTGGGCCCTCTTTCCACCAACAGGAGGAGGCCCTGAACACCAGATGGAGCCCAGTCTAGACTAGCTTCCAGAGCACCTGCCACGGGGCTGCATTAAACATCGCATTGTCTCAGTGATTTGCACGTCTCCATTTGTATGTCTCCTTCAGTGTCTTTTATGGTTCCTCCAGCCCAGATTTATTCTGCGCGCATTATGATGGCCGCGTTAACAAAGTGACAGTAGCAGCAGAGAGTGTTAAGATGATGYAGAGTGAATGATGAGGCTATAAAAACAGGAAGGGGGAACTTGTCTATGCATGTATCTGTGCCCCTTCTCTTTGTCTGAGTAGAGTCCTGAGAGCGTTTTCCTGTTGCGCACGTATAGACGCAATGGCGAGTTTTCTTGTTGACAAACATATTTGCACAGAGTCGCTGTCCCGTACGCAGCAGAACCATTGTTTTAGCTTTCCAGCTTTGCTGCAAGCTCCCATCCTACAGATGTTATCATGCTGTGTGTCACACTTGGCTACTAGATTGCAGCCCTGCATGTGTAAGTGTGTGTGCTGCTGCTGCTGCATGTGGTTACTGCACTCTCAGTGCCTCACTTTTTGTCACTAAGGGGTCCAATACACATGACAGAATCCTGTGGACTGCAGAATGGGCCCCACTTTTACATAGTAGGATGCACAGCTCTGCTTATTCCATTTAAAATATGTTCAAAGAAAGATGGTATTCCTTATGATTTTTTAAAAATGGTCTTTTTTGTGTCTTTAAGGGCAGAATTCAAACTGAATACTTACTAAAATCACTCATCATTATGATATACGTATATGT
>NW_013952555.1:996504-1001414 GCF_001266775.1 Austrofundulus limnaeus
ATTAAGTAAAAAAATATCAGATAATCCATGAAGTTAAATAAAATAGGGGTGTTATATCAGACATCATATGAACTCACATCAATGTCATGAAAACCAGTCCAAAAAATCTTAAAGTAAGAAACAAAATCTGCAGTTTTTTTATTTTCATTTTGTTTGAAAACCTGTAAGCTAAACCAGTGAGAGGCTGCTAACCACCCTGTGTGTTTGTTTACCTATGGAATCGGCAGAAGTGACTGAAAATAAGTGAACAATGAGAAGAGCTTCAAAAAGTCAGACAATTTTAAAGGTTTGGTACATATTTATACTCAGATTTGTTGAGTAAGGTGCGCAGATAAAAAAAAGATTGGAAAGGATGAAATGGTTCATTTACTGATCAAATTCATAAAAGCTGCAGGTCTGTTTTTATGCTGGGCCACCCGACTTACTGATAGTTGTTGACAGTTGTCTTAAGTAAGAAAGGTTTATTTATAKAGCATCCTTATATAATATAATATAACAAAATACTACACAGTAAAAGCAAGAAAATATAAATCCAAAATACATATAAACATAGAAAGGTTTGGTAAAAACAGGATTAAAAACCCTAACAAGAATGACTTAAAACATTTAGTAGGTCCTCTATGTTTTGTTGAAAACACATTTTGTCTTTTCTCCCAGAGACTTCTTCAGTCTGAAGAGTTTCAAAATAAAATCAGCTTTAAAAGCAGAATGATGGAAATCCAAACTGTTTTTTCACATGCAATAGATCAGTGGTTCCCAAACTTTTTATCTTCTGACCCACAAAATATTCATGGCAAAAACTTKWGACCCCAAATATTACTGGTCTGAGGACACAAACTTTGTTAATAACCCTAAAAACACAGGCTTTTTGACAATCTGAACACTTTGTACACAAATATAAATACTTATTTATTCTTATTTTGTGTTTTTGTTATAGTTAAGGGGGAAATATTACATCAGTAATTATTTTATCACCCTTTAAATTGATTTCTGGAGATTATCCAAGGTGCTTCATGACCCATTGTTGGGTCCCAAGCCCAACTTTGGGAACCAAAGTGCAGTGGTTCCCAAACTTTTCAGCTTTTGACCCACAAAATAACAGTAGCAGAGACCTGTGCCCCCAGCTATTTTTGGATGATAAACATTTGAATCAGGTCAACTAAACAATAGTTAATATTAATAGGAACAATATCTTTTATACCACATTTATCCATTTTAAATACACTAAACTCACTCCTTTGTAACAACTAAGGTAAAAATGTAATTAATTCCAAAAATCTTTTCAGGACCCCACCTTGATTTTTCGGGACCCCACTTTGGGTCCCGACCCCAACTTTGGGAAACACTGCAATAAAGGACCATCAGCCAAACCATCGATGTTATTTAAATGCAGCTATTGAATTTAGRCTGTGTAAAAAATGGGGCAGGGCACTCTAGAAGTCAAGGTGCGGGATTCCACCACCAACTTTTGTCTTGATGACTTTAACCTGCGAGATGATGTTCCATGTTCCTTGCTAATTTGAGATTACTTAACACAAAAGTGATTTAAAAAATCATAGCTAGAACAGGCTTGGTCATACAGTGTGGTGTACAGCCGCACGGCAAAAAGACAATACAACAACTGATATCACTCATGAACATTCAGACAAGAAATCTGGAGAAACTTCTCTGAGACCAAACGTGAGTAAATAAACTTGGCCGACAAGGAAGAAGCAATGGTGACAGTTTGTGGATTATTTTTAACAGAGACAAGACAAAAAAAAAGATGTCTTAATAACCACCAGACTTTCTGTAGCTCCATGGCACTTGTTTTGACGTCCGTATTTTGACTTCTCAGTGTTTCCGTCACTTCACTTTCTGATTGACTACACGTCACATTTAACAGGCTGTGAGCTCGTTTGTCCACATGCTGAGAAATCAGACCAAGATAATCCAACATGTTGAATATCCCCGAATTGCAGTCAGASAGGTCCTGACGTCCATCTGAGCTGATCACTCAGCACTCGGCAGGAATATCTCATGAAATTACCTGTAGAGCCATTATGATAATCAGAGCATCCTCAAGATTGTCAGAAGGGCAAAATCAGGACAAAAATCAACACGATCTTTCTGTGTAAATCTGATGTACCTGGAGCTAAAACAGGTGTGCTGTGAGCTTGTTTATTGCGTGAGTCTGCAATATTGCAACAGAGTTCTGGGCAACCCTAAGATCCAGCTCCTTCTTGTTTAAATGTGTGAATATCCTGGTACCATAGTCCAAACGAGAAGAAACAATAAAATGTGTCAGTTGTTTTATATTTTGTTTTAAAGATAAAGCAGAATCTAAAAGGACACCAAGTTTAAAGCTGGACTTAAAAGGACCTGAAACACCAATAATGGTTCAATTAAGGAATCTTATTTTCAGAGGCAATAATCAGAGTTTCAGTTTTATCYGAGCTGCCATGTTTAATATCAGCYGAGGAGTTTGTTGAGAACTTTAGTATTTGAAACTATTTTCCCCTCTTTTCTTTCACATTTAGCAGCAGATTCACTCATATTTCCACCTAAACATCCTCTCTGAAATTATACATTTGTAAAACTCTGCCATATGTGTTTACCCACACAGAATAAGGCCAGTCTAATGTAAATCAGTCACATGACTCAAACTTCACTTGATTTTGTGTTTCGTTTCCATTGAGTGTGTACCCACACTTCAGAAATGCATATCAATATACTGTATATCCGGAAAACTACTGGAGTAAACTCTTTCAAATGACACTGGTTAATGGATTTATGAAGAAACCTTTTCTGTTTGATTTTATAGTTTGTGATGAGTATCTTCAACATTAAGTGACAGAACAAKAACTGACCAGGAAGACTGCTCTATCAGCTAACAAGTCTGTTATTAATCTAATGTTTTACCTCAATAGACTGTTCGGTCCTCTATGTCCATTTTTATAGAACATATAACATATCACCAAAATTATTCTTTTATCTTATGCTGTTTGCCCGAGTTTATTTCTTTTACCCTATCTATATGACTTATGCTGTAATTTAGSTTCAGGCTTTATTGCTCATCTTTAAACCTTTTCTCCTCTCTTTAAAYATGGTGACCAGACTTGTACACTAGCAAAATGCGGATCAGTACAAAAATATTGATACCACTGATACTGTAACTTTAGGCTCTAGAATAGATTCTGAAAACAAAATATTGATACTTTGATACTTCAGTCATTTCAGGYAGTGTACATCATTAACAGGAACACAGTGGAAAGTATAAACCATTGAAATCTTGGGTCAATCATTCGCAGTTTGTGGGAACTATTTTTTCTTCCACCTGGGTAATGTGTTAGCACACTGGGTCTGTAGACGTTGCATGTTCAGTTTTTTTAGYCACTTCAATACAAAACAGAACTGAATGTTAGATTCTTAATTTCTGCATCATCAGTGACTTTTTATAGTAAAGAAGAAAAAGAGAAAGTAGAAGAGAAATATAGAAACTGTAAAGAAAGACAGCCGATAGAAATTAGACAACATGTGAAATGTACACCAATAACATGGTACGTTCAGTATTTTCAAGCCAACATGTTCATGTAACCTTAAATAAAACTTAAAGTTAACATTTTTGTAGAAGTCCTTGATAATTAAACATTTATTGTTTTACTTCATTCTTTTGTTATTTAAAACACCATTTTCACATATTTTGTATGATTGTCTCCTCTCTTTGGTTTCCCTCTAACTTGGCTAGATTTTAAATGGGGGCATTATATCAATAATTTTCTGAGTTTAAAATAAATATGTTACACTGATGTTTTGTGTTCTTTATGAAGCAGTGATTTGAAATATGCTTTTTCAAAATTTACCAGAAAAATTAGTTGTTTGTGTTTGTGTTTTTTTTTTTTTTTTGCACAATGTATCAGTATCTGATCAGCATCATTGATACCAGAGTTTTACCAGTTATCAAAATGGGAAAGGAAACTGGCGGTATCAAACATCACTACTACTCAATTACAAGAAATTTCTCCTGTTTTATAACTGGATAAACCTTTCAAGTTGTTTGTGTTGTTGTTTTTTTAAAGAACACGTGATGGAAGTCAGGAACTCTTTCCCTCTCAGTTACMCGTCTTATTGATGAGTGACACAAGTAAAAATTTCCCTCGCTTTGTGGCRGGCCATCAAGGCTGAGAACACCACGCAGCTCGTGCACGTTCAAGCTCCTGTGGAGAAACAAAAGAAGTCATTTTTAAATTTCCCTTCAGGGTTAGAAGACATTCACATTCTGTGACATTGGCCTACTTCTATATCAGACTCTCCCTCCAACCCCAACCCCACCACCAGCTCTTGAGAGAAGAGGTTTCATAATCAGACAAGAGAAGATCAGAAGAGATTTCACTGCCAGTGGCTATCCTCCTCCACAGTGTTCGACTACCTCTTAAACCGTCTTCACWTTGCCTTAGCTCGATAAGGGCTGCCTCATCAATATCATATCCACAAACTAGCTGAATCAATGAGCAAGCTTTGGCTGGACATGAGCTTTGGAAGTTGAGGCGTAGCTACGGGCTGTATTTGATACAGAGATGCATCAATCCAGAAGTGACACTCTTCACATTTCCTTTGTATTCATATCAGCAAATTGAGTGTGCACGTACACATCTGCGGTCGTGCTGTGTCTCTGCCCTTCTGAGGATCCACATACAGGTTCTGGTTTCCAGTCATTTCTTTAGAAAGTGCAGGAGGGTGAGTGATTTTTTGTGCATTGCTTCCACAGCTGAGCACTCTTATGTATATGGAATGACTCGGAAAGAGTGAAGGGAAAGAGTAATACGCTCATTTACTGCGCCTCAGATCTAGTCTGCCATCTCTCTCTCTCTCTCTCTCTCTCTCTCTCTCTCTCTCTCTCTCTCTCTCTCTCTCTCTCTCTCTCTCTCTCT
>NW_013952555.1:1002566-1004905 GCF_001266775.1 Austrofundulus limnaeus
AAAGGGACCTTTGAAAAACGTCAATATGTGACGACTCGGGAGTGAGAATGGGTTGTATTGGGACAAAAGTCCAGTCCTTGGGTGGGGGTTCGGTTTAGAACTAAGGTGTAAACTGAATTTAGGTTAGGGTTATGCATGTTTTGGGGTGGTTTGGTTAGGGGATCAATTTAAATAACACTAGACTTTACCAACAAAGAGAGGTCATTTGTGAGGACCTTTTCCTGGTCTTCACAGTTCTATTGCACTCTACTAATTAGGTTTAAAGGTATGGTGTGAATTAAGATTTTATTATGTTTGGGGTTAGGAGTAGACAAGTAATTCTTAAGGTTAGGAAAAATATCTTGGTTAGGCAAAAATTAATGGAAGTCAATGTAAAGTCCTTGGGTTGATGGACATTCCATCATTGCACAGCTGCCATCATTACACCATTACAATTTGAAACTCACATACTGTATGTGTGTACTACTATTTGTTAACTTTTTAGGACTGTTTCATACAAACCTACCTTGTTAAGACCAGCAGTCCTTACGGGGACCAAAGACCGGTCCTAATATGGTGGAAGTCCATTTTTGGGTCAGGGCTTGGGTTTAGGACCAAAGTGTGAATTGAGTTTAGGTTAGGTTTAGGGTCTGGTATTCGGGGGAGGGGTTAGGCTTTACGATGTGTGTGTGTATGGGGGGGGGGTTGTTTTTGGTGACATTTGGGGGCAATTTTAAGACAAAACGCATACATTTGGGGACAACTGGTGCATTTGGGGACAAAAGTCGAGTCCCCATTTGGTTTAAATGTCATTGGTGGGTTGGGGGATGGGTTTAGGACCAAGGTGTGAATTGAGTTTAGGTTAGTTTTAGGGTCAGRTAGGTACCTGTGAGGTTAGCCTTAGGGTTTGTRGTCAGGGTTAGGCTGTAGAAATGCAATGGAAGTCAATGGAATGTCTCCAAATGTATAGCTGGGCAAACGTGTGTGTGTGTGTTGGGGGCGGGGACTGGTATTCCCTATATTTTTGCTACAGAGTGGGAACCATTTTTCCAGAAAAAGGCAGCCTCATGGGGACTGAATGCACATACGGATCAATGTCCTGTCACACTGGTATGGATGCTAATTTTGGGTGGTGGATCTGATTTAGGACTAAGGTGTGAATTGAGTTTAGGTTAGTTTTAGGGTCAGGTGGGTACCTGTGAGGTTAATTTTAGGGTAAATGGTCAGGGTTAGGATATAAAATTACCAGAAAAAGAATGGAAGTCAATCAACGATCCCCACAGGGTTTTAAAAACAAACCTATGTGTGCAGAGGTGCATGGAAAGATAATTCCCTCACATTTGATCAAACACAAAACATAAATAAATAAATCACAAAGCAACTGGTAGAAATAAAAACACTTAACTACCTTCTATGCTTCAGATTTTGATTACTTCACTCTTGATGCTACAGAGATACAGCTCTTACTGCAGGAGATATAAGAATAAATAAACACGTATTACCTGAGGGCAGGGCTTTGAAGTGCAGGTTAACAGTTTAGCTGCTATAATGAGCTGAAAGGTTCAGTTTTCAGTCTCACCAAAGAGGATTTCTTGGAGCCTGGCTAGATCACCATGGTAACAGAGACTGAACCCATCATCTGCTGCTTCAGAACAGGTGATTAGTTTAAAACTGTCAGTAAAAAAAAAACTCCACGCACTGTTTTTTTAAAAACAAGATACCAAATAGAAAAATCAACTTGACACATTTACATATCATTTTAGTTCCACACATTATCAAATAAGACAAAGCAAAAACAAAATGTCGTCATTTATTATGTAAAATTGTACTTTAATTTTAAGACAAAATATTTATTATGGGATATATTTCCATTTTTTGTAATTTATTCTATAAAAATCTAATTTATGAATTTTAATTTTAGGGTAAATTGTTTCATCTGAACAGATCTTTTACCTTTATTTCTTTTATGTCTTTGCATAACTTTCAGGAAAACTTATACTCACACTTCGCACCTCAAGAAGCATCAGGTACCGCAGTAAAAAGCAACGTTTGAACGCACCAAGAGGGCGAGGTTTACATACTCCTCATTTGCAGTTCATTATAATTTTACTTGTTTTATTTTTAATTAAATGCATATTTCCCACTRCTTATGTGCAAAGGTTATAAATAAAAATCTGAGGCGACCTATTGCTTATAGAATTCAGTAAAACCAAATGAATTTTCTCCATTTTTACATTTTCCTAAAATTATTTAGACACAGATAAATTCATATTCACCTGCCTTTAATGGCAGCGGAAAATAATTATAATTTCTCTGTAAAGTTGTCAATCTTTTGGCACTGGATTAGGATTTATTTATTT
>NW_013952555.1:1006080-1017816 GCF_001266775.1 Austrofundulus limnaeus
GTGTGTGTGTGTGTGTGTGTGTGTGTGTGTGTGTGAATGCTTTGTCCTGAATCCCCCCACCCCAGCAACACCAGTCTAGTGCCAGATGCCCTGCTGTATTGTGCTGGTGCTGGGAGAGGGGGTGCAGGGTGGGGCAGACAGGGGAGCAAACACCCATTTTTTAGGGGTGGGGGGGGGTCTGTCTGTCTCCCTGCACCTAATGTCACCCTTGTTGTTTGTCTGTTGAATCTGAAACTTGAATGTGGGAAGGGAAAATCATTCAGAACGGGAAGGGGGTTGTGGAAGTTCAAGGAGGGGTTCAGGGTTGGAAGGTGATGAGTTGGAAGGACTGTGTCTGGCACTGATAGGTCAGTGATTGGCCAAAGGGCAGTACTCGTGCATGGGCTGAAATCTCATCTTATTACTGGAACAATTTTTTGTGGTGTTCACACTTAAGAAAAATACACTATAAAATGAAATTAAATTTAAACATTTATTGTCATGATCAACATAAACTGAGCATCTTTCTCCCCCTACCACCTTGCCAGGTTTTAACTCCAGAGAGCATGYCAACCAGTCCTTTTTTATATTTTTTATTTGCTCACATTATTTTTTATTGTGTTTTTATTCTGCYGTGCAGCACTTTAGTAGCCTTTTATGGTGTAAAGTGCTGAAAAAACATTTTGTTTGATTGATTGTTTCTGGGTCACACCTGTGACTTACGTAAAAACATAAACATATTCATTTTTTTGGCAAAAATATAAAACCATATAAAATGAGCAGGYGGCCAAACTTCTGACATGCAGCCTTAAACAATGACAAAATCCAAAACAAAAAACTGAATCACATCCACAGAGGCGTTTGTTGACTTCCAATGTCGCCATGGAAGCAAGTAAACACAAACTCTGCTGATGTCCCATTAAATATTAGAAATGTTTTTATTATGCAGGATATACAGTAATGATGAGAAATTGTCAATGTGCATTAATCTTTAGCAGTTTAGGAAGAATTGGTGTGAGCGGTGTTTGAAAGTCATAAAGACATTGTTTTCCTGTATGAACATGCTTTCCTTTTTTATATTGTAAAGGTATAGTTTTCTCAAATGTTTTATCAAGGGGGCACAATCTTTGTTTTTCTAAAATAAGGTGGTCACAGGGGTGAAAGTAAGCCAGTACAGTCCAGTATTGTGTATCAAATGATCCTGTGCTGGTGCACCACACCAGAAAGAGCGGCTGTCTGCTGTAAAGTTGTCATTAAGCCGTCATGGCTGCACTTTGTGTCAGAATAGATCCGTTAGCAATAGGCAGTCGACAGCCCGACTTAATCTGTTCATAAATAGTTTTTACATTTATTTTTCCATGTTGAGCAGGAATGAGTGAAGCAAATAAAGTTCCAACTAGTTTTCACGTTATTTTTTGGTCAAATTCTCTTTTATCTTGTTTATTATGTAAAAATGTTTGTAATTTTTATGATTTAAATCATTAGCTTCAGTGAGAAGATCTGTTTCATTTGTGTTGGTTTGCTTAAAAATAACTTCCAAACTAATTGTGATRTACTTTATTTACTCTCCAACTTACAGGTTTAAGATAAACTCAAAACACTTTTCACAGTCATTGAGGTCCCTTATGCATTAAAATATAGGGTTTAACTTTTTTATGTCATTAAAAAGTCACATGTTTGCTTATTTTGTTTAAAGTAGTTACGCAATATGGCCTTGTATTTAATATAATGAATATCTCCATGAACATATCAGGGAAGTTAAATAGCACTTTAATTACAGGCAAATACTTTACCTTTTCAATACGCTTTGCTCTTATTTTGGTGCTTATTCATGCTTTTTGAGWATGTGCCAATAAAGTGTAATATCCTGACATTTAAAATCTATAAATGAATTAAAACCTGTGGATTTCCRGCAACATAAATAAATATGAACATATTTTTTCTCAATTTCTGAAATACTGTATCTTTAAAGAATGAAAACGTTTTGAAATCAATGATGTGACACTGAAAGACCACCAACAAAAACACTACTTTTTCCAACTTAAGACACAAACATCAGTCTTTTGTCATTCATCATTTGTCAATTTAGGCTGCAGCTGAAGTATTTTTTCTACATCCTCTACCTGTTGTACATTCTTCCTGTTTCTTTCTCTCTCTTCGACTGTGTGGAGAGGTGATAGCGTCAGAAGACAATGGAGGAGACTCACTTAATTACCCGAACGAGAAGATGCATTGTGGCAATTACTGAGCACAAAGGGACGGGGAAGTATGGCTCTGTAATGTGCTGCTCTGTGCATTTGCCAGGCTGTTGAAGCCCTGAAGGCAGGTAGGCTTTTATAGGCAGAGTGAAGGCAGTAACAATGGTAGACAGGATGTACTCCATGTGTAGAGCCATTTCAGTCCTTCTTTACAAACAGGGACAATACAGTACACGCTGCAGYCCCTTAAATGCTGGAAATGTTAAGGCTGTATGATCTGCACACATGAATTATGGGTTTTAAATGAACAGGTCTATAGGTTTTGAGGTTGGGTTTTTAGAAAGAGCTTTATTCTTCTTTTTTCAGCTGTTCCCTCTTCAATGGTTGCAACAGCAAGTCATATTCCTCTACCTCGCACTGTCCTCTGCATCCTCTGTCCTCATTCTAACTACCTCCATGTCCTCTATTAATGCATCCACTTGTCTTATCTTTGTCTATTTTTCCTGGCAGCTGCATCTCTAATATACTTCTACCAATGTAGCCACTGTCCTTCCTCTGGACATGTCCAAACCCTCTCAGTCTGGTCTCTCTAACGTCATCTCCCAGTCCTTCAACCTGCGCTGTACCTCTGATGATCGTATTCCTAACCTTATCCATCCTTGTCTATCCCAAGGAGAAYCTCATGATCTTCAGCTCTGATGCTTCCAGTTCTGTCTCCTGTCTTTTTCTCCATGTCTGTCTCCAAACCAGACAACACAGATGGTCTCTCTCTTGTAAAWATTTCCTTTGAYCTTTGYTGCCACCCTTTTGTCAAAAATCACTCCAGAAACTTTTYTCCATCTTCCTCTTCTTCACCTCTTCACCACTCTTCCGGTTTTTCTGGACAGTGGACCCCAAGTACTTGAAGTCCTGCACATTTTGGTCTTTTTGCACTGCAAGGCYTARCCCAGGCYGYYCTGGGTTCAAACTCAGGTTCAGTGTTTGCATTAGCCCCTAAAGCTTGGTTCCATCAYGATTTCTGGAACCGYGATTTGATGTCAGCTACTGCTGCTCACTCGTTGTTTCACTGACCTGTGTCACAGATTAGATTAACTTTACTTAAATCATTTGCAATAACTTAGTTTTTTCATACAAGTTCAACTAAACAACAAATGTAGCAAGCTACCGAACAACAATAAGCTAAAATTATCTACCATTATCTTATCATCATCCTGCCCTCTTGTCTTTAGTGTTATAATGCTGGATCTTCTGTTTGAKCTTCTGTACTTTTCCTTTGAGTATGATGTTGTCCGTTGTGCCACAAATAAACAGTTAGATTTGCATGTTTTTAACCCTTTAAGTACCAATGTTGAATTTGTGCATACATTGGTATTATGGTTGTAAAATTGCCAGGATATGTTCTAAGTTTGAGAGCTTTGATTCTTTTTCCCATGAGTAGTTAAACTTGACTTTTTAACATTTGGTTAATGATTATCRCACATTATAAAGAAATTTCAGCAGTTTAAAAGAAGAAAAATACAAAAGCAAAAAAAAATGTTCAAGGTTTATTAAGAAAAAATACTCGCAATCTCAGAATGTTAATGAAGTTTTGATTTGGCATTTGAAATATGACCCTATGTTTACAATATTTACCAGTCATTTTTTGAGTGTAGGACACTGGGTGTACAAAATACAAAGCAAAAGATAATTATAAACACAGGCGAAATTAGGCCAAATAACAGTTCAAAGGTGAAAAAAATATGAAACTCAAATAGATCAGGCTTTTCCTGTCTTCCCTTCCAACTTTTGGAACAATTTGCCTTCCAACATTGGTAGGCCTTTTCATGTCCTGTTTTTAAATAAAAAAACATGTTTATTCTTCTAATATGTTTAATTAGTTTTATTGCTGTTTTTATCTCTGCAATTGACAAATTTTATAATTTTTGTACATACAAATTAGTACTAAATATTCAAAAATTCTCAATGGTGTTTTGAAAGCCTTTTCAATTTTTGAGTAAAAAACATGAATTAGAGTGAATGTATGTATTTCAGCTGTATATGAAAGTGTTAAGACATTAAAATGAAAGTAAACTATTATTTGTATAAATAGAACAAAATCAGGAAATCTGTAAGCTTTAACACACAAATGGTTTTGCTATTAAAGTGAAGATTTAGGTTTGCAATATAGAACTCAATATTGTGACACTCCTATTTGCGTCAATTTCTGCATACTCTAATTAACCCCCAAAAATGTTACGGTTGGATAAAGTATTAAGTGAGTAGAAATTATATTTTGAATATTTAAAATTTTACAACCGAACTTAAAGAAATGCTAAGTTATTAGAAAGATTTTTTCTGCACCTACATGTTTGACCCTGTTGCACAACACAGAATGACTGGCAATTTCATTTCTTCTGTTTTTTTCCCCCAGCCACAATATTTCCATCCCTGATTGTCCTGTTGCTTTGTACCAAACCGGACGTGCTGCTTCCTATTTCTGGCTGGTTATGAGTGGGCCACAGCTCACTTTTTATTATGCATGTGTGTATGCGTGTGGTTGTGCAGAGTTGGGTCTTGCAGAGAGCCTTCTCCTCTCGTGGAGTGGCCTGAGGGGATTCCTTTCATGAAGTCAGATAACATCCAGACCCCCTCTTTCTCCTTCCCTTTTTTTTTTTTACAATTTTTTTTATAAGAATTCTTTAACCTTGATAAATGAAGCAGAGGCAGGAAGAGAAGGTGGTAGAAAGAGGGGAAAAAAGTTGTGGGCTGTGTTGGGGATGAAGTTCTGATAGAGGGATAGTGAACACCAACTCCCTGTCCGACTTGCTCTCAGGATCAATAACGTTCAGAGATCTGCTGAGCACTCCTGTCTGGCAGCTCCACCGTAGGGGCTGGAAGAAATGGAGGGGAGGTAGGGAAAGCAAGAAAGGGGGTGTTGAGAAAGCCTCTCTATCTCTGTCTTGTCACCTTTTTTTTTTTGCAACGAGGGAGAATTGAGACACGCAGGAATGTGTGGTAGTAAGAAAGGAGAAAAAGGAAGGTGTGGAAGAAACTAAACAGGCTATCCACCATGCACGCATGCAAACACACGGAGTTCTTCTTTTGCAGAACCACAAGGTTACTGAGTGTCGATACAGAAGAGCACGGTGCACCGACAAATGGGATTTGGCATGTTCAATCAACAATGCTGCCAAATCCCCCATTGTTGTGTTGCAGAGCCATACCTCTCTGCAGTGAGTTTGAACTATACTACCTGGACCTCCTACCTGTCCCCTAAATATCCTCTATTAAAGTCCTCTCTAATAAAATTATCTGCAGCACTTTGTCATTGAATCGTATAGGTGAGTCTGTTGTGGCATAAATAGCGAACAGAAAGAGAGTTGTTACGCCATGCACCTGTTGTAATAAAGCCCCTACAGATCTTCAAGGTCATGGACACCTGAGCTCTCCTACTCTTTTTCTTTTCCCACATTTTTCACTTGATTTCTCTGCTTGGAGTTGAGGTGGCCGGTCTCTATCCTCCTGGCCTTTCCCCCCCGTCCTGTGTTAGACCCGATCCTTTCATCTCCTCTTCCCTAATCCCACGTCTAGAGAAGCCTTCTCTTCACCCCCACCTCCCATTGCTTCCCTTTGCTCTTTTGAACTSCATGCCTCTTCTTATTTTAGCGTGTCCTTACACTCTTCATGTCTCTTTCTTCTTCTGTCTTTTCCTCCTTCTTATCCATCTTTATCAGCCCTGCCTTTGCCTTCTTTCTTTMAGCCTGTGTGTCTGTGACTCCTGCCACACGTTTGCCCATCCTAAATTGAGTTAGTGATTAGTTGACTGCCCCTATCATGGAGAGCAGGTTGGTCCTCCCATCCCATATTGACTCAGGGTGTATTGTCTGTAACGGTTTGACCAGTGTAATCCTCCCACCAGGGACAAAGGGCACTACCTTGACTACTTAGCCACCTTTGAAGGGCATTAGCCCCCTGATGGGAGCCATACACCAGCCTGCCCAGGAACCCAGTAATCACACCTCCGGCCCTTTTTTGATCACAGAAAATGTGCTTAACTTCAGACTGCWGGGAAGGAAGGCCGATGACTAAGGCCCTGTTTACACAATGCTGTTTCTAATTGAGGCCGGAACATGTATTAGTATATTAGGGCCACACTACAAGATTTATTTTAATATACTGTATAAATGACAAGAATAAAGTCGTAATATTACGAGAATAAAGTAATACGTGAAAAAAGTTTTAATACTATCACAATAAAGTCAAAATAATACAAAAATAAAGTTGAAATCAGAATAACCTTATAAGATCATAAGAACTCTTACACAAAATGTAGTTTTACAACTGCATTAAAATAAATCTTGAGCATCTTGTGATGTTACACTTAAGTGTCGATGTGATTTTACTCCATGGACTGATATGATGAACTGAAGTCATCACATAATGAAGATGGAAGYATATTACACTAACAGTGACCCAAAAGTAATTGCGGACTACTTTATAAACACAGTGACACGTACAGAGGCTCTCCACAGCAGGTCCGAGTCGACCCAGGAACATTAAAATGGACATCATGTAAAATTACGACTTTTTTTCTCGTAATATTTTGACGTTATTCTCGTAATTTAAAAAACAGTTCTCGTTGTGTGGTTGTAATACTCATGGTGTTTCAGGCTTTTGTGTGCCGCCCTATGCTATAGACTACAGATGGCTGCAGTCAATATTTTTTCTGTGCTTCTAAGACTAGATGAGTAAATGAATAACAGTAACAATAGCTGCAWTTCCATTGATCATGAAAATGCTCAAATTAGAATTTTTAAAATAAATTTGCTCAATAGAAACACGTCAATTTCGAAAAAACTTACGTTTTTCGACAAAATGGTTTTGCGCTAGGAAGAGGTGGTTTTTCGGCCGTATCAAAAMTGATGTATTTCGCAAAACTGCAATGGAAACACTTTTTTTTTTGCTTTACGGGAGTCATGTGATCAAGAACTGGCTGTTTCTACTAGTGAAAAAGACGACGACGAAGAAGATAACAGGAAATAAAAGTAGTAGTAAAATCACCGAAGTAGTAAAAGAAAGTAGTTAACTCACCGATTACATTTTCCCAAAAATGCTGCATACGTAGCCACTCCCAAGTATAAGGGGCTTGTCACTCGAAAGCCTCGATAAAACGCTGATGTCTCCTCTGATGGCTGATGATGAGCGCTAGTGTCGTGGTAGCAATATGCTTGTGTTTACATCCACTGCTGCCATGTTTGTAACGACTTATTGTGAGAACAAACGTATTCACACGTGGCTTTACTAGCATTTATTACTTAATAGAAACACTGCAATTGCAAAACGGTGTTTGTTTACATTAACAGAATATCAACAAAGTTTTGCGCTCATTTGCAATGGAAATGCAGCTAATGACAATCACAGCATAACGGTGTGAATGTATCTGAAAATCTGTTTCCATGAGATTGTTCACGTGTAAATGGGGTCAGAGACTTCAGGGACAGACTTATGCACAATCATAACATAGCTCGCTACTTTTGCTGTTTCAAAGTCCAGAATCCAAATGAAGTAACAAACATCATTTGAATGATRGAGTCCTGATCTGAACCTTTACGCTACACCACTTACTGTACCTCGCTCTCTCTTTCTGTTTCCCTTCTTTTTTTTAACTACACAAACACACATTCACACAGGGAACGAGGAGGTTGCTATGGGAACGGCTGGTCAGAGTTTACCAGCGGGGAAACAAAGTACTGTTCATGATTGTTCTGTAGAAGAAGCACTGATACTCTCAGTGTGTGTCACGTTCAGYTGGATAAGTTTGTTCTGCATCTGAAAACATCATTAAGTGATATTCTCAAGATGTCACACTCAATGACTCCCAACTTTCTGTAAACTCGCCTGCGTTATAGTCAGTTTTGTGTATTTTAATTTCAGCTGTCTTGAATGGCGCTCTTCACTTGTCATTTGATCATTTACATGCACTAATGTTGCTCAAATGATTGGACATTCGGAATGGATTATATAGAGATTCAATGGTAATATAACAGAAAAAGATGAGCAAATTTCGACACATCCAACTTCAGKAAATACAGGAACGTTCAGCTGAAACGGTGCCTGGAGGGTCGAGGTCTTCAGCAGACTTTGAAAGTGAGCAGAATTGTAAAAAAGGTTCATGTTTTTACAGGCGTTTTCTAGCTTTGTTCCATTTATTGTGTGTTATCTCTCGAGCCTCTGCTTCTGCAATGTTTAAAGAAACTTAACGGTGATGTTTAAAATTTRTGTGCGTAGTAATATTATCACCGTATGTGTGACTGCAGAAGAACGCTGTATAAAGCTAGCATGGATGCTATGAGTAAAGCTAGCAGTCGTCAACAGTGTTTAGTGACAGGAAGGTAGGATCCGGGTGGTCCAGTGTTGGTCAATAAAGTCTTTGGAGCAGATGTTAAGAACATGGCTGCACTTGTTTCCAGTTAAATTCAGCTCATCCCATCCCTCAAATCCAGCTGTTAGCATCTTAGTTTGGGAAAAGTGACAAAAAATACTCCTTCGATGTGGGGACAATGGCTGTATCCTGAGTCATTGTTACAAGAACCAAAGCAAAATGTTTTGTGTTCCTCCTGGTGGAGCTTCGTGTCATTTTCTTGAATTTCATTAAGTTTTAACACAGCTAAACGGCGTGATTGAAACYAATGGAGCCGCTACCAGAGTTTGTACGAACACCAGCGTCGAGCGGACGTAGTCACGTGACTAGTGTTCTGAAAATAGCCTGAGTGGAGATCACTACTGGTTTGACTTAATACAACATTTTCTTAAAATAAATCTGAATTCTTTTCAAAGGAAAGTTTTGTTGAAACTCTTACAGTTTCTCTTACCATTTTATTTTTATTTTTTTTTTTGCCCTGCAGAGGGTCTCAACACCTCTTGGGTGGATGCAGTAGGTTTCTATCWACACATCTGACTCAAACCGGTAGAAAACTTGTGACATTTTTTTACTCATCGTTTTTTTGATTTCCCTCTATTTGAGCAAGGGAACAAAAATGTTTTGAGATGTGTATAAAATCATAAAATTGCCATCATGTTTGTATGATTCCATCTCCACCTTGTTCAGCCCTTCCCTTGTTAGAGTTTGCATCAAAACAAATTTTCCTTTCTGTTTCGGGGCTTTTTTTAAACTCCTAAAATGTTTCCGAAGAGCACGAGGCAAAAACAACCCCAAACTACTGGGGGTGTAAGAAAATATCAATACACCACAAAAATCAATACACAAAAATATTGCAAAATTTAATTTCCTTGTACTGTATCAGTTCTTATAAGTACTGTATTGATTTTAATTAATAGTTAGATCAGATTTTATGCATGTGCTGATTGTACTGAGTTTTTTTAATCTTTTAGAGAAAAACTGTCACTATATCGCCTTGCCTACAATATCACAATATATTGCGATATATCATATGAGCCCTGTGTCATAATATGGTGATATCATATCACCAAATTTTTGCCAACAGGCCTAGAAACTACCATGCCATCTTCTTGCTCTCTGTTTATTCTGTCCTCCCACCATGTACATCTGTCTGTCCCGCTTCTCTCCGCCTTTCAGCTCTCAAGCCTTCCTCCATCCATCCCRCCAGGACAAGGCACAAAGCAGGCGCTCTGTCCTGCAGCAGGGAGAATTCAGCCCTGAACTAACAATATCACCAGGGCTGCATGAATGCTGCCAAGCCCCATTGTGCTCTGTCAGAGGGGAGTTAACACCCATGTCTGAGCCCAATGAATAGTATTATTGTGTCTGAGACATACATCGCACCCCGGGTCCCCATGCATGTCCCCCGAGCTCCCCCTCCCAAACTTCTCCCAACAGTATAACCACTCTTGCACTCCCCTCAAACAGAAACTTCCAAAGCCTGGCTGGCCCGCTGCACTTCTCTATTCCCCTGGCAGTTAGCCTGAGGGTTTTACTCTGTTTTTAAGATGTGCAGAGGGGTGGCAAGATGTGGCTTGTTACAGTTCTGTAGTGACTGTGACGAAGGTATATTCTTGGCGATTGTGCAGTTGGTGATGGGGGGGTGGGGGTTAATGTGGACATGTTTTTTTTTTCTCTTTTCTGGAACACAATAGGACCATGAACCCTCAAAGAAATGTGCCCCCATCTGCTATTATCATAAGAAGAGAGCTGCCAAACCCATTTGAAAAACTCCAGATGATTCAAAAGCTGATATGTTGTCTTTAACAAAGTTTCCAGGGGGACGACTGGTCTGGCCCAAATGTTTTCATTCCTTCACACACACTATGGACACAGACAAGGGGAGATGGAAATAGCCTGTTGAGTCAGAGTGTTGCTTTAATTTTTATGGCATAAACATTGAAGCACCCTTATTATTATTTTATTAAATACAGCTTGACCTGTATCTCATTGCACACCTTTGAAATAAAACTATATAATGCTACGTGCAACTTAATTAAAGATAGTTTGCCATGATTTTTGGTAGTGGTTTCTTGACTAAACTTGACATAAAATGTATGAAAAAAAAMCAATGGAGATCAATGAGTTTTGTCAAAACAGATGAGAGTGCTAAATTCTTGTTTCACTTAGGCTACAAGGTCAAAGAAGAAAAAAATCAGTTATGAGACAAACTGAGTAAAATCCTATGTAGTATACTACATTTTTTTATTTAAAAGGGGACAGAGCAATTTAATAAAACATGTGACAATTCATAAGTTAGAAAAGCCAGAATTACCGTAGCCAAACGGCTGTTTTTCCTCTGTAGTCCCCTGGCCATGATGTTAAAAGCATATGATACAAGAATAAAAATACAATAATAACACACAATAAATAAAAGCAGGAAATTAAATTAATCATTTCTCATCATTATTTTTTAAATATCAAGATTTTTTCAATGGTAATTGATGGAAACGCATATCAACGGCCCTTTAAGGCTTAATTTTCAGTTTCTGTCTGCCTTTTTCAGGTTTACAGGAAGTGTCAGCCACAGGTGTCTGGTAATAATAACAGTAACAATATTACATCAAAATTTAGGCTTTTTATTAAATTAGTTTAGATTATGACAAAATTTATGTTATAAATTTGACCAGTAGCTGTGGGGTGCCAAGCGTAAAAAAAAATGTTTAAAAAATGTTACATTATTATTTAGCTCACATTATGAGTGTAAAATCCTAGTAAAAAAGTTTTTTTTTGCTCACTTTGCTAAGTTTTGCTAACTTTTACTAAATGTTCAAGTTAAATGTTAAACAAATGTGAAATCCCAATGTTTAAGTCTAAATGTAAAAGTTAAATCTTAAATGTTGAACTTTACATTTAAATAATTTAGAGTGGAATGCAGCCTTTGTAGTTGGTGCTCGACTCTTGTTATGGCATCATCGTTTTGCAACAAAAGCTAATGTTGCTCATTTTTCTAATGCCGCCGAAGATGGCATTTCAAATTTAAATTCAAAATGTGTTCATTGAAAAGATTTTGGATGGTACTTGTGGCAGTTTGAAGTGCAGCACGGACACCCGCCACAACTGAAGGCTTGATGCCCTTAGAGAAGTGTTAGCGGCATTAGCAGTGTTAGCAGTGTTAGC
>NW_013952555.1:1018325-1023021 GCF_001266775.1 Austrofundulus limnaeus
ATATATCCTACTATAACTTTTTAATATAATGTAACAAAGGACTGCGGCTGTTGAAGTAAAAGTTTCCTTGCAAATATTTTTAATGTATTCAGTTGGTGCAGTGGTGATTTTTTTATGTTAGGCCCTCTTTTGCTCTATTTTGTCATCTGCAGCACATCAGAATCTAATAGCAGAGAGTACTATTGGCAAGCAGTATCTCACTGCCTGACACACTTAACTCTCTGCAGTTTCTACTCTCCGAGGTTAGCAGGTTCATATTACCAGCTGGGARAAGATGCCAAAATTCTCACCCTTGACTTCTTCCTGATAAAAGAGCAAGATTCCCACTCAGAGTGCTGAAAGTTGATATTAACTTTTTCTTTTCTTTATCTCTGTCTCTTCTTGTTTGTGTGCAGCTGGAAGAGGCAGAAGAGGAGGCCGTGGAGGAGAAAGAGAAACTGGTGAGCAGAGTGGGTGGAAGAATGGCATGAGAAGAGGATGGAAGCCGTTTTGGGAGGTGGTTCGAAGCGAGTGAACCCAGAGCAGGTGAACACAGCTGCGGATCGCCATGGGCTCTCTGGCTGCTTCCTCCCGTGGCCCTCGGTGTTGTGTGCAAGGGGTCCTGAAAAGCCAGCCAAGGCTGCAGCGAGAGTGGGCAGGCTGGGCCCAGCAAGCCAGGAGAGGCAGGTGATGCAGGCGAGCTGAGTTCCCGTTCCCGCCGGCTAAGAGCTTTCCTCTGCAGACTGGAACAGCAGAAATCAATATAGAGGAGAGAGGCTAGCAGAGGTTGCCCATCACAGCCTGCAGGCCTCGGAGCCCAGGGACCAACCACCACCACTACTCCCAGCTCCTGTCTCCATCTTCTTCTATCTTCCTCCTGGAGTCCCAATACCAGCCGAGGCCGGGGCCGGGGAAGGGGCCCTAACCTCACAACTGCCCCGCTCAGAGTGTGTCAGCGCACATGTGTAAGGAAACAAAGGGGAGAGAAAAAAATCACGCTTGGTTCACCTGGAGGTGTTTTCTCTGGTGTCGAACACCACTTGGTAAAACTTTGTCCGAGACGAAGGTGGAAGGAGAGACGTGACGTCGACGGTCCCGTTTCTTCCAGCTCCTCGCTGCACCTTCACTTTTGTGAATGAGGATCAGTCTGAGATGATGCTCGGGACGTTTCAGCTCAGTCCTGGGTTTTTTTTCCCGAGCACGTACGGCGCACAATATTCCTAAGATGTTCTGATCCAGGATAAAAGAACAATTTGAACTTTTTTCCTCTCATCTGCTGTTTCAGGCAGAACCTGTCTTTTCACCTTAGATTTTCTTACAGCAGCAGCTCCCATCAGAGGATATGGCAGCGCGGTATTGATCTATGAGGTGGAAGAGAGAAAGGCGGCGCTTTCATACCTCACACTCGTGTGTGTGCGTGTCTGTTGGGGTGGGGGTTTAGCACCTGAAGACCACTTACTGCTGTGCAGAAGGGATCCCATGACAGCTCAAGTGAATGGTTGCTAATTGAATGAGAGGTGGAATGGAGAGGACCCTGGTTTTTATCTGTGCACTGCCCCCCCGTTTTAAATCTGGCTTTTTTTTCCGCCTTAAAGAAAAATTCTGTTTGACATCAGTGTAGAACTGAACACCCCCAGAAAAWAAAGAGACAACTTCATGTGATAAAATCATTTGAAATCTTTGGACTGGCCTTAAGGACAAATGGACAGAAACCTGATACCTAACATGAGATTATGCAGAGATGCACGCCCCCTCGGTGAGTATAAACTAAATATTCACTTTTGTAGCCATACTGAGGTGTTTCTTGTCACAATAAAAGAACATTCCCCTCCTACAATCCTGCGTGTTTTTTTATTTATTTTATTTTTTAAGGTGAGAACTTGTGTTGCCATTCATCTTTTCTAGTCAGCTCTGAGCTGTGACCTGTRTGTCACAGACTGTCGATGCTCCTTCGAAGTTGCCCGTACCAGGGAAGATATTAAAGTGTGATTCTAACTCCCCGTCCCTCCAACCTCTCGCCTGCCAGTCTCCTGGCACACAGATAGAAACTGGCGCCTCTCTTAGCCTCAGCCTGGCAGCGGCCCGTGCTTACAAAATGGCCGATTCCTGTCTGCCAGCTGTCTTTCCCTCAGCCAAGATGGCGCTTAGTCGCCTGCTTTTTTCCTTCATATTTTTTTTGGCCTAATGCCCGCTGTTTGCCATCTGCCCTGTGATTGTTAACGGCTCTGCAAATAGCTTGTAATTGCCTTTGCATGTGCTTGATGCTTACCCCCCCCCCCCCCAGCTGTAAATAATAGCATGAGCATGAAAGGAATGGGAGAAAACACAACACTGAGTGATTCCTGAATGAACACGCAGCAGGAACAATTAGCAAATGAATGTCGTTCTGTCCTTCCCTATAAGCTCACCTGATTCCGCATGCAAATCGCCGATGCTGGTTTTGTTGCATTAGCTGAAWAAAATACCTCGCGGCTCTTCAGAGAGCAGGCTGGTATGGAGACACTCGTGTATTTTCTCATTGTGCCATATGTGACATCTGTGGTTGGCTGCATCACARGGGTGCCCTGCCTCCCGTGACAGGCGAAGCCCACACTGTAAAGGAGGAGCAGAAGCAAGGAGAGAGGCATAACATAATGACCTCATTAGCATGCTCCGCACTCCTTGCTATAGACCCTGGTGCTCGGCTGCGCCGTGGGACCCACCGGTGTACGCCCTTCTCACAGCACTTAGCATGCAACATTGTGTTCTCCTCACACAATGCGGCGCTTCATACRGGCTTTATTACGCCTTGTCAGAGCACCGGGGATCAGGGGTATCAGTGCAGAAGTAGCAGGATGCACACTGTGTACGTGGAGCGGGAGATGTCTTGGTGCTTAATGGTTTTAATGTGGCGTTAGCCGCACCGACGGATTCCTGGGCGCTGCTGTTCTGCACGCAGACGTGCGCATTTGTGTTCCTCCGCTTCGTGCTTGTTTTATGCAATTGTCTGTTTTATTGTCGGCTGGAATTTCTGGCTGTTTTCAGCTGTCAGTGTTAATTATTGCMAAGGCTGATTTGGCGGTACGTCCTGAAACTAGGCCACTCGTTCACAATAAAGACCTGCTGAACAGCATCTGTTGTTAGCCTTAAGTTGGCTTATCTTTGAACTGTAGAGGGTAAAGAGATGGGAGATGGCACAGTTTTGTTTTGTGACATTCAAATGTAGCCTTTTGTGTGTCGTTAGGATGGGTCACAACAACAAGCTGAGAGCCGTGATGAGCAGGAAATGCTAAAAAAAAATCAAAGTTTTGTGAAATTCAGCCTCAGCGTGTTTTTTTCAGCATTAGAGTGGATAACGTGCTCACACTTTGAAAAGCAGGTGATAACGTTTTAGTCCATATTTGCAAAAGTGTTTGTCAGTTTGTTAGCAAAGCACCATCTGAACCGCTGGATGGATTTTAAATTAACTCTCAAAAAATAATCTGTGAACTTTTAGAGTCAACCCAAGTCATGATGGGCACCAAAACCAACTGATTTTAGGAATCACAAATGTGCCCACGACTCACTTTTACAGATATTGAGTTAAAACTTGGTGTGGTAGTAGCTGAGAGTGATTTATGACACATAGCGTGAGCTCTAACATACCATGGAGATCACACATAGCTGCTTTGTTTAAGATGTAATCAAAATGGTAACACTGAAATAGACAAACAGCGGCTAAGTCACGTTTTAAGTAATGCCTTTATTCTGATTAAATACACTCTGATTAAGTGTTTTGGATTTTAATATTTGTCTGAATACATATGAAGCATTCAAACTGTTGCGATAATCTTTTTTTCTGTTTGTTTTTCAGCACATAAATCATTCCTCAATTTTTGTGCCACTTCAACATTTCATATATCAAAATGTTCAGCTCCTTCAGGACACTCCAGCAATGGCTTTTGATATTTCAGCAATGTACACGTTTTGTGATATTTAGTTTTTCTGCCATTTTTCTCATAAAAACAGAATGGAGCTGTATTCATCATCCTAAAAACCCTTCAAAATGTTCATACATATTTACAGCACATTTTTTATTTTTTTGTTATGGTTCTGCTTTTTTAACTTCTTTATGACAATTTCAGCTTTCTTTTGGCTTCTTTGTAGCTAATTTTAGCTGTTTTCTGCTACTTAACTTCTCCAACTTTTTTGTGCTTCTTTCAGCTTCTTTCTGCTCATTTCAGCTGTTTTCTGTGTTTTAGCTACTCTTAACTATTTGCAGCTAAATTCAAAGTTTTGTTGTAATTTCAGCTTTTTACTGCTTAATTCATCGACCRTGCTCTTTCCATTTCTTTGTGCTAAGTTCAGCTACTGTTTAGCTACWGTTCTGCTAACTTCAGCTGTTTTAGCTATTTTACAACAAATTGCAACTTTTATGTACTTCTTTTGTTGTTTTCCAGCTAATATGAGCTTTTTTTACTCTCTTTCCATCATCATTTCAACTGGTGAAATGAAGACCCCTATTAACTTCAAGGTCACAAAATAAAAGGTCAAGGTCACAGGTTGGCTAATTTCTGAGTGTTTTACTATCTTTGGTCTAAATTTCCACTATATTATATATATACATATATATTAGTATAAAACAGCTGAAATGAGCAAAATGTAGCTGAAAGAAGCACAAAAAAGTTGGATAAAATAGCAGAAAACATGTAAAATCAGCTACATAGAAATCAAAGAATATTTTTAATATATTATATTC
>NW_013952555.1:1023031-1029187 GCF_001266775.1 Austrofundulus limnaeus
TTATATACATTTCCTTTTTTGTGAATTCACCTTTTTTGCTTTTTTATTTAGAATTACATGGAGGTGCTTTGTTCTTTATTAAATGTCCGACGAACGTTACACTCAGTGAGCCACATGTACAGTAACCTGCCTCATACTGAATGAACACATGCTGTTGTGTTTCAGGGCTCCATGCCCTGCTAAAAGCTTTTACCCTAATGACAATGGCCGTGTGTGTTACACTGCTGCAGTTATTTATAATTTAATATGCAGAACACGTGCATGACAAACACACTTGTCTTTTGTCATTTTTTTGTGTTAGTTTGAAACTCTTTAGTTTCAGATTTTGTTAGTATTTTAGGGTATTTTTGCAGGCTTTGAGGTTACAGGTTTTCACCAGAAAATCCTTTTTTTTTTTTGCTAGTTGCTTTATGGTTTTATGTCCATCATAGCTACTTAGGTTTAATAGACAAAAATTAGTATTCGTAATGATTTGTGTTTTAATTTTCATAGAGAATGAAGTACAGTGAGAAGCAGAAAGCTCAAGGTAAATTTGTCTTTTTATCACACAAACCAAAGTACTTTCATGTTTTTGTTTTGTTTGGTTTTGTTTTTTCTTCACAGAGCAACTTGAATGCTGAGTGTTCATTTGTGTGAGTTGTCATCCAGTCCACTGCAGCTTTTCTCATTCTGTCTGCCCCTTGCTTTTTATTTGCTTAGTTATTGATTGAATGTGCTCCACCCTCTGAAGTAATAGTTGCTGAAAGCATTTACAGCTTTCACTCATTTGGTCCAGAGCTGCTTTACACATCTATTTTTCTTCTGATATAACCAAAGTGATCTGCTTTTTGGTCCCATATGAGACTGAAATAAAACGTAGTAAGAAATTGGTTGGTTTTTAGATTTACCACAAAAGAGAAAATTTTTTGTAAACTTTTAAAGTCAAACTGATGTTTATTAAGCTCAAATGTTCACATATATTTATAAGAAGATAATTTCTCTCAAGTATGTTTTATTTTGTTTAAATTTATCACCTATGCCTATCATATGATTTCCATGATTAAGTTTTAAATTAAAAACTTTCCGTGATCTTTTAGTGTGAAAACATGTGATGGGATGACTCTCAGCAACTACCACACCAAATATTAGCTTGATATCTGTAAATTTGACTGAAGTATAGCCAATTTGTGTTTCTTATAGTTGATGAGCTGTTGTGATCATCTTGATTCAGCTTGACTCTAAATTGTAAATGTATAACCAGGGATTTTTTAAATCATTTCATTGTAATCCATCCAGTAGTTCTTGAGATACTCTGCTAACAGACAGACTTAGCTGACACCAACAGTTSTAGGCCAAGATTTAAACAAATGTTTTTCACAATTTATTAGTGCTCAAAGTCTTTGTTGGGGATTACTCTCCGCTACTATCACACTAAATTTTTAGCTTAATAAATGTAAATTCGACCAATATGGAACTAGTTTTGTGTTTTTCATGATTGATGGGCTGTTGTGGTCATATTGACTTGGCTTGACTCCAAACATTAATCAGTTGTAAATGCATAACCACTGGTTAGGTTCAGAAAGTTTCATTGAAGTCTGACCAGCGGTTATTAAAATATTCTGCTAAAAGACAGAGTGGGTTGACACCAACAGCTTTAGGCCAAGATTTAACCAAAATGTCTTGCCCAATTTGTTAGCACTCAAATTATATGCTGGGGATGACTCTYAGCTATTACTACACTAAATTTGGATCACTGTAAAAATGACTGAGTTAGAGTCRTTCTTCTTGCTAAGGTTGATGAGCTGTGGATGCCATCTTGGATTGAGTTGACTCCAAAAAATGRTCATTTATAGCTGAATGTCAAAGAATTAYCTTTTTAGAGTTTCTTYAAAATCCATTAACTGGTTCATGAGAAATTACAAAGRCAGACAAACAAACACTCACACACATGAAATGACTTTAGCACCCACCTTTTAAAGTGGTGCATGATAAATAAAATAAAAAAGAACTATTTTATGTAATGCAATTGTGGAAAAGAACAAAATGTGACTCTTTTCCTGTTAGCAACAAAAGATAWCAAACCTGTTTCATTTCATTAATGCTTGAGCACATTCTTTGCTAAAAATCCCTGTCTTAGGAAGAAATTCCCCCCTCAAGAGCTGCTGCCGAGCTTTTCCTTGTATAACTGCAACACTGAGCCCCAAGTCTGATTATAGACTCAAGGAAAAACAGTCAGGCATTTATCCAAGTCACTGATTATGTCATTTCAACAGGCTGCAAACACTCAGAGAGGCCTCGACAGCTCAGAGGGGAGAATTATGAAGCTGGAGTGGGGAAAAAGGCTGCATGAAAAGGAAATGAAAATGGAACCGTGCCGTATGTGTGATTAAACTGCCCACTCCTAAAGCAAAAGGCCACGCTGGTAGAATATAGGCCTGAGACTTGGCCATAATGAAAATGTAAAGGTGGTGTGGTTTGAACCCTCAGAATGAGCACACACACACTGTAAAATTATACCATATATGTGTGTGTGTGTGCCCAGGCTGAATGGATTATTGGTAGTCTTRTATAAAGTACCTCAAAGTGATACTCGAGTAAAAGTACAAGAATCTTACCATAAAATTACTTTGGTAAATGTTAAAGTCTCCTTTAAGAATAATCCTTGAGTACAAGTCTGACATTTACTGTACGTCAGTCAGTGAACTTACATTTTAAAAGTAAAAGTAAAAAGTGAGTGGTAAGAATTTCCAAAATAACATTTATTGGGAAGTGACCTCCCTAAGAAAGTTTTTATGAAGGCCATAATGACAGTAACGTTATAATATAATGTTAATGTTAAAAAGTTTTGGGATGCATTAGTCTATCTATCTGTCTACCCATCTACCTACCCATCTAGCTACCCATCTAGCCCCCCAGCTATCTACCCATCTATCTACCCATTTACCAACCCATCTACCCGTCTATCAACCATTTACCTACCCATCTACCTACCCATCTATCTACCTACCCACCCATCTATCTACCATTTACCTTCCATCTAGTGACCAAGCTATCTACCCATCTACCCATCTATCTACCTGTCCACCTACCCCTATCTACCCATTTACCTACCCATCTACCTACCTACCCACCCATCTGTCTACCCATCTACCTATCCATTTACCTACCCATCTACCTACCCATCTATCTACCCATCTACCTACCCATCTATCTACCCATTTACCTACCCATCTATCTACCCATCTATAAACTCATTTATCTACCCATCTACCCATGTACCTTCCCATCCAGCTACTTGACTATCTAACCACCCATCTATTTAGCCATATATAAGATATAGGAGTAACGATTGCATGTATTTTGAAAAAAGTAAGGAGTAGAAAGTACAGTTATTTGCACAAAAATGTAAAGAAGTAAAAATCAGCTGAGAAATAATTACTCAAGTAATGTCTAAATAACCAAAATTGCTTTGAATTGCTTTGTAAAAATACTATTTTTACTTTGTTGCTTTACACCTCTGATTTTTGGAGATGTTGAGGAACACGTGGGAGTTGAAACTAAGACTAGAAAATTAAATTTTTTTGGAAAAAAATCTCAGATTTTAAATTGGAACGGCATAGAGTTTTATGTTTATGACAGTTTTTAGAGCCACGTRAATATTCAATACAACCGTTCAAATGAGCAGACAGCACCTCCATCGTGGAGTGTAAGGAAAAAAGGAATGGGGAGGGTGCAAGRCCAGACACCCTAGCTGCACTGACTCACATTCAGAAACGGGTTAAGAAGGACCTCGCGGGTCAAAGTCAGAGGAGATGGKGGGAGGGGAGGTCATCCGTCCTCCCCCAGTTGGCTGTTTGGCTTGTCTGAAAGCTGTTTGCCTATTTTGTAAGCCGCTTCTTATTGCCTCACACAGAGACGTGTCAAGCAGAGAGAATGGGGATCCCGCMCCCAACCCCCAGGCCAGTCTCCAGCCAGACCTGAGCCAAACTGTGCCAGAAACCAGTCCTGCAGGCCAGTCAAGCCCATGGTCAAACAACCCCCCAGTCAGACACTTTGACAGCACCCCCTCACCCCCTAGTCTGTCTCAGTCTGCTGCCTTCTGTAATTTAACATGTCTGCTCGGGGGTTCATTGACTGTGCACGCCTCAATCAGACACATGTGCCTTTTAATGCATCWCTTTGGAATGATTTGAGCCTGGACTCAGGTCCAACATATCTTTTGTCATTTTATTTACCCTATAATTTGGGAAGTTGCGTAAAACCTAAATAAAAACAGAATACGATTATTTGCAATTCCTTTATTCAATTAAATACACTWCAAAGACAAGATGMTTAATGTTCAAAAGGGTAAACTTTATTGGGGCATGTTTTTGCTTCACTCATTCACAAACATACCCCTGTTTATTTCAGCAAGACAGGACCATTCTGCACACGTTACAAAAGTGTGGCTTTGTAGTGAAAGAGTGCAATAAACAGGAACACAGAAATCAACACAGAACCATCACAGCTGACTATATACTGTATACTGTTTGATGTACAGATGTTGTCTTAACAGACAATGACTTCATTCCAGGTGCTGTACTGAGCCGAGATAAAAATAACAGTGACAACTTACAGCAGATCTTGTCCTGGTCAAAAAAATTCACATCTTCCCATAAAAAAAGAACAGAGTAAAACACAGTAAAGCTGATGTCATTTGGCCAGTAGGAGATATCATAACTTACTGCTCTGAATAAGAACAGAYCAAAAAGTATATTTCCATCACAACCTGTCTTACTTTGAAAATGTGTGGAGCATTATGAAGCACAAGATATGACAATGGAGACCCTGAACTGTTGAGCAACTGAAGTTTGTCCATTTGAACATTAAATGTCTTGTATTTGTATTGTAGACAATTGAATATATGCTGAAAAGGATTTGCAAATCATCWAATTCTGTTTTTGTTTGTTTTATACGACATCCCAACTTCATTGGAATTGGGGTTGTAAAACCAATTATTCAGTGTGGTTTACAGTTTTCTCATTTGCTTCATGCATATTTCTCAAATCGTTTTCAATATTTTCAAAACAGTAAATGTATTTTCAAAACAATGCGTACAAAAAATAGCAAGGAATCATGAATTAGTCTACCTCCAAAACACAGTTTCTTGCTCAACCTCTCAAAGCTATATTTCTGTCAATGAATGTGTCAGTGCCATCAGAAGGTCAAGTCTTTGTGTCATTATGTACGGATAAGACAGTCAGAATGATTTTTAATGTTGTCAGTATAACCATATATTCTGGATGATGTTCTGATGTAAACCATGGCTACATTTTTGGCATGTATAGAAATATGACTTGCTCAACCATTTTGCATGTAAAGACTTAAGCGATGAGCTAATGTCTAAATGTTGTGGGGGCGAGATTATTCAATAAAGACACATTTAACATGAGAGAATTGTACAGAATCATTTGCATGGATGTACCAAAGCATTTGCAACTTGTTCATAGCAACTGAGAAACTGTTGTTTTCACGATGACACAATGATATGAAGATGAGAATTTCCATTCTGATCTGAGAAATGTACCAAAGCAAATGAAAAAACCCCTGCAAATGTCTTCCCATCAGATCTTCCCACACGTGAGCTGAACAGTGGAAGCCCTTTAAAAGGAGGGACTGTGTTGCAGGAGGGGGAGGAGGAGCGCAAAAGAAGGGGTTTAAGGAAATAGTGAGGAAGCGAAGGCAGAAATGGAGAGGGGAGCAGGCTACGAGCTAACACGCCCAGCCTACCTGCTTCCCTTTTTGATCAGGGACTTCTGCTTCATTAGATCGTCTGAAAGAAACACCCCACCCCCACCCCCCACCCCCAATAGACAAGTCCCCCTTCTCCTTAAAGGCCCGGAGGGTTCTCCTACAGAAATCCACCTTCCTCGTCCTCGTTTGCCTGCACCTCTTTGCCTCCGTCTTTCTAATGGTCTCAGCTCGCTCTGAAAACAAGCTTAGTAGCGGCGGTTTTGCTCCAACACCTCCTCCTATCATCCTCCAATCCCCACAGGCTCCCCTTCTTTGCTCATTCACTCACCTTGGTCAGACACACCACCCACCTACTGCTTAAATCCCTATCAGCATGTCAAGTAAATGTCTACCCAGCTGGGGTTCACACACACACACACACACACACACACACACACACACACA
>NW_013952555.1:1035602-1040435 GCF_001266775.1 Austrofundulus limnaeus
CCTGTAAGGTTAGCCTTAGTGTTTGTGGTCAGGGTTAGGATATAAAATTACCAAACAATGAATGGAAGTCAATGGACGGGCCCCACAAGGAAGCAAACAGGCAGGCAGGGTGATGGTTGACTCTGGTGACAGTCTGCGTGCCCACATACCGTGTGACAAATGCACATACATGTGTGATATAAGGTGATGTTTTCTAGAAAACACGGCAGCGCTGGTGAAAATGAAAAAGAAAGAAAACATCTTTCTGTGTATGACCCTGAAAAAAAAAAACAAAAAGGTGACTCGACGAGCAACAAATGGCCCTGCGAACACTTCTCCTGAGCATCGGTGTACTCTGTTAAATATACTGTATATTTGAGTTTGTCCTTCACTGCATAAAACTTCACGCCACGGCTGTTGGTCGTGATTCTTTATGAAAAAAAAGAATCTTGTGAAGTAGAGACCCATTCAGTGGCCCTCAACAGACGCTGGGGCTCTTTGTGCTTTTTGTGTGCTGAGTTGTGCCTGACCGTGGCCTTGCATCTTATTCAGCAGGACTTTTCTTCAGGTCCAGACTTGAATTTGGTGCCCAAACAAAGACATAGASCCAGCTCATTAAAAAAAARARARARARAAAAAACATGTCATTGGATCAGGCCCGGGCTGAATTGGCTGATTTTTCCCTCCTGCTATAAGTGACTGTGACCGTGCTTTGGGGCTTGAATGAGAGGCCGGGTGTAGAGGCCCCGCCAGTGGAGCGCCACGCCGCATCCCTGTGGGAACCACCTCCTTCACAGCAGGGGGCCACGTTTTAAAGCTTTGTTGGCCTGTTAACACAGTTTTTTAAAACACCTCTTTATGGACTCAGCTAAGCAAACTGCAGCCACCGGTGTGACAGAAGGAGAATGTAGAAGAAGAAAAAAAGGCAACAGAGTGAAGAATGTCAAAATAAGAGCAGCATCTCTTTTTTTTTCAGCTGTGCATATGACAATAAACACTTTGAATCTTGAATCTTGAATAAATGCTTGATTAAGAAACTATTATTAAACTGGGTTAATGTTTTCTAAAAAAAAAATAGTCTTGTATTTGACACAAAACCAAAAGATACTCAAGCTGAAAGAACTTTGCTGAACGCAACACGAGCAGGTCGTTGATGAACTGCACCTTCTGTGTGTCCTGTGATACAATCAGCACATGTTTACCCAGAGGATTGCAGCCATCTTGCAGCTGAAACAATAGCTTTTTGTGTGTCTGTGTGCGCGTGTATGTGTGTGTGTGAGAGAGAGAGACAAACAGTGCTGCCTGGGAAACCAGTGCTGGATGCTCAGCCAGGATGACAGTCAAATGAATGACAATGAACTTGAGTCGAGAAACACATGTTTTAGTGTGCGTGTCTTTGTATTGGTGTGTGGACATATTTGGACATTATACTATGCTTATGAGGACATTTTGCCATTGTGTGGATATTTGCCAGGTCCACACAATGAAAAAAAAAACCCATTTGTGAGTCGGGTTAGGTTTAGAGCTATGGTATGAATTAACCCTAATCTAGAATTAATTCTTGCTGAAAGATCACGTTCAAAAGAAAGACAAAATAATTTGCAGTAATTGGATTTAATCTCRGGCCTGAATATTTATTTGCAGATATGAAAAAGTTCACCCCACACACATAACTCAAATCTGGTCCATTTCTGRAACTCCGCCCCCCATGACTTTTATACCTGAGTCAAGTCCCACATGATGTCACGGTAAACAAGGAAGTAAACACTTCTACCATGTAAAACATTATGTTTTTATACAGTTGGAGCGAGGCACGTATTAACATAGACGTGTTGATTTTCTGTTTAAATGATTACAAAGTATAAAATATAAGAGTGTATCTAAAATCCAGTTAATCAGTCATAAAATATCTTAAATACCTTAGCCCTAGTTTTAGTAATTTTTCAGATCTATTGAAGGTAATTTAGCTGTGGCAGCCATCTTGAATTGGACTGACCCTAAGTAAAAATGAGCTGTAGGTGTACAGATGTACAGTGGAGGCAGGCATTATCACTATTTATAGAAACAATGTATAGTTTTATGTAATACATGAAGAAAACAAACAGTTGAGCTGATATTATAGGAAACAACAGGGTTTTTATTTATGTTGGACTTGTCAGCCTGACTGCTGAAGCAGTCTGTTAACCTTTCACAGCTTCTCTGGGATTCATCCCAACTCTGTTCCTTGCTCACAGTCAAGGCAGTGGTAATAAGGAAAATTAGTATGCAGAGAAGGAGGCAGACAAACCCGTGGATCTAATATTTAGCCAAACTGAAGAACTAGAGTGGAGTGGGTTGTAAGAGCCTCTCCCTCTGCTCCCCTTCTCCTCCTCATTGCCTCATTCCACATGCCCTGTCCCAATCAGACAGACAGCGTGGGCTGAACTGAACAGAAAGAGCAGCCCCTTGTTGTCTCCTTAAAAAAAAACAGGACTCCCCTTTCGCCCCTCTTCTTCCTGTGCCCCTTTTGCTCCCACACTAGCACCCCACAGCAGCTCCTCCTCAGCTCTCTGGGCTATTCAAGAGATCCCAGACTGCCTCCATTCTTCAGCTGCAGTCTGCATAAATTACACTCTTCCCCCTGGTGTCTCGTCTGCACACCTAACCCTCTGGTCTGCCATCTCCCAGCCTTTTATCCATCACCTTCAGTCGGTTTCCATTCAGAATATTTCCCTTTTTATTTCCTCCCATTATTACCTCCTCAGCTGGGACATTGTTTACATCTGTCTCGGTAATCACCGGCGGACTTTGTAGACCTCACAGATGTTGCTACATAATACAGGGGGATTAGCAGGCTTAACACTCCGGCTTATTTGGGGAGTTTTCCCGATGGCTTGGCAGCGAAGCTCGCCCGCWCCTCTGAGTCTGACCTTTTTCCTGTTTCAGTGTGCTGAGATCYTGCAGCCCTGCATCTCTTTGATACAAGCGTCTGGCATGCTGATCTTGTTTTATCCAGATTGCTGCTTCAGGCTCTCACTTTGTACTGCTACATCAGTGTGTGGATTAAACTAAAAGGCTGAACTACTTGAATTCCTTTTTTTAGCTGCTTGTTCATCTTGTGTGTTTTCTTAATTAATTTGAAATGAGTTTTTGTGTCAATAGTCAGATTTTAGCCGTGATGTCGTGTTGACGTGGACTGTTTTTATGTTCAATCCAAAAGTGCTGAATACATCCTGAGYACTTTGTAGTAAGAAAAAAAGTTGAACAGGAAACACAGAAATGGTTATTTTTGGAGCCAGAGCCTGTGTGTTTCAACATACACACACAACAAYGGTGTTTGTTAGACATGAAGCAAATAAAGCTGAATTGGAAAAATCAGTATCTGGAATTACAGCAGCAACATGAAAACTTTATGTGAATCRTTAGGAGACAACATGTTTGGTGGGCTAATTTTGCTACTTTTTACTTATGAAGCAGCCACATTCCTTTTTAAATGAGAGGTTGGTTGCAAGACCTCAGGAAGTGTTCCAGTTATTATCATTATTATGTTTTACTTTTTCATTGCAGTACTGTTGAAATATTTGTTCTATTGAGACCTACTGTGACCATAAAACAAACAGATTTTACTTGTTTTTGGAGCTTTTCCTTTACATATGAATTTATTATTATTTGTCTAAATACACCCATGGTGTGCATTCTTTTTATATTTGTGTGAATACTTACAATGCATTCACAACAATGAGATGTTTTTTTACTGTACATTTTTTTGCCGTGTATCTTCTCCACAACTTTTGTGCTATTTGTACAATTAATGTATCAAAACGTTCAGCTCCTTCAGGACATTCCTGCTATGACTTTTGGTACTTCAGCATTTTATACTTACTGAGATATGTAACGTTTTTAGCTGTCCCTTTAAAATGTTTATAAATCTAGTTTTTACCTTTTGTTCTGGTTCTGCTTTTTTCTACTTCTTTATGATAATTTCAGCTTCCTTCTGCTTCTGTTTGGCTGTTTTTAGCTTCTTATTTTGTCTATTATTCTGATCATTCTTGTTGTTCCTTTGCTAATTTAAGTTTTTTGTGTTTCTTTATGCTATTTCAAGCTTTTGATACTTTCAGCTGTTTTTTTCTAATCTCAGCTATTTGTTGTATCTTTAGCTGCTTTTTTAATATTTTGAACTTTTTTCAGCTAAATTTACCCTTTTGTGATTATTTCAGCATTGTGATGCTTAATTCAGCAAACATGCTCTTTCTGTTTTGCTAATTTCAGCTGTTTCAGCTACGGTTTTATAGTTATTTTTAGGCTAGTTTCAACTTTTTGTATATTCAGCAAAAATCTTTCAGCATTAAGCATTTAAACTGTATTTTTACAGAAAATGCAAATTCTTTGTCTATGCATTATATTTGTATAATTTGCATTATCGTCATTTTTATTTTACATTTTTCTGAATTTCATAATTACGTTCAGTGAATCTCAGATGATGTCACAGTTGAAACTTTTTTTTATAAAGATAAGAAAAAGTAAAAAACTAAAAATTCTGAAACATAATAAAACAAGTCAAAATGTGTGACAGAACAGGCTGAAATAAATAAAATGCCATATTTATCAGAAACATGACTAATCCAAAGCGGACCCCCAGGACGCCTGTTTAAAAAGAGTCCAGCCAAATTTCAGTTGGTGTCCTCGGTGAGACGACGTCTCCTCCACACTCCTCTCTGACAGATAATTAGATGATCCTCCCAGACTCAGCATCTCTGCTGCTGCCTGCGTCACGCTGCGCAGATGGAGTCATGTTTTATGACCAAGCAAATCTAGCATCAGAAAGTGTGTGTGTGTGTGTGTGTGTGTGTGTGTGTGTGTGTGTGTGTGTGTGTG
>NW_013952555.1:1042655-1044934 GCF_001266775.1 Austrofundulus limnaeus
GTGTGTGTGTGTGTGTGTGTGTGTGTGTGTATGTGCACCATGGCCCTGAAAGAAAGCAGATTATCTCATTCTGTGTGTCCAGTCAGTGGTGCAGTATTGACCACAGCGGGCCACCCAGGGAGCGTCCAGCCAGCCGTGAGATGGCCTGATATACATGCTTACTGGCCATGCCAGATTCCCCTAGTCTCACCGGAGACAAGGCCGAGCCCTGCACACACTGGACGCTTTGTAACGACTCAGCGTGCAGAGTGACCAACACACACACACACACTCACACACACACACACACACTGCAGGTGTTTCARCTCAGCCTGCSTACAGTAAAAACAACGTGGCGATCAGGTCGTTTTCTGTGTCCTGTGAGGCGAGGCAGGGGTCACTGGGAAGGTGGCAAACCTCTTTAATGGTGGGAATGATAGCATGACACCTATAGATAGAGTTACGCATCATGTCACATAAAGCCTGTACACAACCGCTCCCCTCTGATGCTACGTGGAAACGAGTTTAGATAAACGTTGCACATTCCCCCCATCTTCAAGCCTCTGACTTCATGTATTATTGTTCAGCTTTTACTGTTCAAACATTTCAATACAATCAATTATTCATTCATCTTAAAGAACTGTATTTATTTTAAACATCGTGAACCGGTGCTCACACTATGCTCACAATAGATCCTTGAGTTGTAAAAGCAGCTCATTACTGACCCAAATGACTCCACTGGGATGAACTAATTGTTTTGTAATTATGTGTTTGTTTGTGTTCAGAGMGCCTCTAATGACGTCCTGCTCTGTTAACACCATAAAGGCCTTTGACAGCAGGACGGACGACGCCTGGCTTTACTGGTCAATCTGGGATTTTATTGCATGTGAGCTATTATAGGCCTGTAAAGGAACAAGAACGCTCCTAAATCATCTCTCCTTGTTTTAACTTGGATTTTATTATTTTTTATTTTTTTATCAAGAAATGTTTTGGAATAAATAAATAAATAAACAGAATGTGATCATTTAAATGTTTATTTTATTTGTTTAATTGTTGCTCAAGGAAATTACCTTTTTGCTTATTAATAAAAATATATATTCTTTTATTATTTCCAGTTTGTGCAGGGCTGATTATAAAATGTAAAAGCACAGAATGAATGTATGAATAATTGTACGGATTAATCAAGTAATAAATGTGTTCAGATGAAAATGTTTTGGTGATAGAATCACTTTTGTGAAGGTTTTGTTGCATTTTTATCTAATACTCCAACTCTTTTGTCTAAATGGTTTTGTCTAATAAAAAAACTCAGTTTAATTCAAAATGATCTCATATTTTTATCATAGCTTTAAAAAGAACTGTCTGTGTCATAATGTCTCCACACATCTGTATGACATAGTGACCTTTATCTTTATTTTGAAAGAAACACAGTTGTTTTATTTTTATTTCCTCAAATGTTACTTTTTATATGATATAAGTTTAGTTTTTTATAAGATCCTGGTTGTGTCATTTATATAATTTGACAAACATCAGCTGAGGCCCACTGATGTGTCGAAGCATTCACACAAACACTGTTTGATCCGTACACATGTTTGAATTTCAGTTTCCATCTTGAGTTGGTAAATGTGTAGAAAATGCGAAAATGAAGAAGTGGACAATTAAAAGTGCATTAGGAGAATAAAAAAATATTGATTTCAAAAATGTATTWCCTTTTAAAAGGTGGGAGTGTTAAAATCTTGTTTTGCTACAGTTTAAAGAGTAGTCCTCAAAGTTAGGGTTGTGACCCAGTTGTGGGTCATGTGGATCCATGGATAGTCTACACAAATGAAATTAAAGGTGATAAAAAAATAGTCGTGATGTAATGTTTTTTACATGAACCCAAAATAAAATAACTTTAAAATAAAAATCTTGCTTTTAAAGCTGTTTGGATCATCCATAAATCCTTGTTTATTAGGGTTGTTGAGGACGTTTGTGTACTCAGAGCAGAATAATTTGGTGTCACGGGCCTCTGCAGTGGCTATTAAGTGGGTCAGGTGGGAAAAAAAAAAAAGAGAACCAGTGGTTTAAACCTTTGTTACGTACTGTGTACGAGATGTATGTCCTGACTCGATATACACAGGTGGGTGTTGTGGTGATGGAGGGGGTGGGGAGCGCAAAAAAAAGGTCCGAGAACTTGGAGCCCAGTTTGTCATGCTAACTGCAGCGATGCCATTGAATATGGTTGTAGGGAGCAAAAGGTTCACAGGACCCTGACCATTCTCATGCAAAGTCCATCCGAGTCCTCTCTCCTTGCCCCCCCCACC
>NW_013952555.1:1044970-1046290 GCF_001266775.1 Austrofundulus limnaeus
ACACACACACACACACACACACACACACACACACACACACACACACACACACACACACACACACACCCTGCTCCTGCAGAAGAACTGTTTAGAAATGGGCACACACTCAGTGAGGGCAGAGCAAGCGTGCCCCTTCTCTTTAACACAACACTGAACTGAAGACACTGTGAAACTAAAGCCACAATGATTCACAGACCAAAGGTCAGATTGTTGGACTTGTGTTGTTTTGTGTGACAGCAGCCATGTCAGACAGTAATATCTATTATTTCATTTATACGAAAGAAAACACCATCTTTAATTCCCTGACAACAACAACAACAAAAGCTTCATTTCCTGTGTGACTGGTTAGAATGGGTCGGCTAAGTTTTCTAAATCTCACTGCCTCACCGAATTAGTTTTTATTTTGATGTTAATTTTTTTATTTTTAGAAACCAGATTGGCCAATTGAAAAAGTGAATAGTATAATTCATTTGAAACAGAAATCATGCCTGCCAACATCTGCTGACAGCAATGAGGAACACCTGTGCATGTTAACGAGCAACTGTGGAGTGAAGCAGTTCTGGGGGGGTCCAGGGATTTACTCTCCCAGAAAATTTAGTAAAAGGTCTACTCAAAATTATGCATTTTTCAGCCATTTGAAGAGCATTTTGCTAAATTCTGCGGATTAATTAAATAACACAAAATCAGTATTTTACTGAAAACWTGACTTTAACCTGAACTTTATCTGAGATCATCACTGAGACTTTCATTCTCCTGATTTTGTTTTCTATTTACACACTGAGCATCAGTAGTSTTGAAAARTCMTCTGCAACGACACATGGARGCTGAGAAACCCACAGAACAAGTTACCTTCACAAACTTAAGTACCCTGGGATTATTCTACATTCAATACTTTTTTCATCCCAAATTTGTGGCGCCCCTAGACAGATGGCACCTTTAGTAGCATTTGCCTACACTGCCTATGCCACAGGATAGAATAATGTCACTGCAGGTTTCAACAATATTTTCTTTTAAATATAAAAGCTGATTCTTGATTCTGCTCTAATTCATTTCACCTGATGCAGACACTGGAGAAAGCTCCAGCACAAAATAAACAAATAAATAAAAAACAAAAAAAATCACTTTAAATGCCAAGCAGTGAAAAAAAAAGTCAGGTGCCGAGCACACACAGCTTTATGTTTATCCTCTTTAAATGCAAACGCCCCATGCAAATGAATGCATTAAGCGCCTCCAGGCCTAAAAGAGTACAAAACGTCACTGTGTGTGTGTGTGTGTGTGTGTGTGTGTGTGTGTGTGTGTGTGTGTGTGTGTGTGTGTGTG
>NW_013952555.1:1048094-1070117 GCF_001266775.1 Austrofundulus limnaeus
GTGTGTGTGTGTGTGTGTGTGTGTGTGTGTGTGTGTGTGTGTGTGTGTGTGCAGCTTTTGTTGCCCACACTCCAGCAGGGGCTTCAAAGTGAATTATTCAAGCAAGATTTGAATACATGCAAATTGTCCTCTCTCCCCTTTGCTGGCACAGATCCAGGTTACCTATGGCAACGGCGCCTTCAAAAAGCATCTTTTCAGCCTTCCTCTCCTCCTCCTCCACCCTCCGACCATCTTAGCCACCCAATCGTGTTGTTTCCACGTTGCATCACCAAGTTGGGGCGGCTGCTATACGGTGCAGSAGGGTGGCAAAGGCATCCCATAATTCACAGTCAAGGTCATCTGAGAAGAGAAGACGGCGAGGTGACAGGTAGAGGGATCCTTCGTCCTGAGCCTGGAGTCTACGAAGATGAAATCCAGCTTCTGCGTGTGATATCACAGCTGAGTGGGAACATTCAAGCTCAATGGGGTTATTTTAAATGAAATAACAGAAATAATAATAGGTTTGGATACGCTTCAACGTCTTATTTGTTTCAGAACATCTAAAATAAATTTTAGGCCAAAAGGAGCTCAAAGTAATTTTTGAAAAAAAAAATTTTTTTTGAAAAAAGAAATCACATTTTATCTCCATTATTTGGTTTTAAACCAACGTGTTGTGACATCTTACTTGTTTACAGATTTTTGACAGAACTGTAAATAAATCTTTTAAAAATTACAACAGTTTAAATGTGTGAGTTTATTTTTTAAAGTGARTGTGTAAAAATGCATTTTCCAATAAACTGCTTTGTGATTTTATGTAGATATTTTTAACATGTTCATATAATTGTGGTTTTAATTTTTTTTGTAATATAAAATATTAACATAAAATTGAATTAACAATACATTTATATAAAATATTATGCATTAATATTTTGGGATTTTACAATGTCTGTTCTTGATTTAGTCATTTTTTGGTAACATTGATATTTTAATCTGTTTCTCTAACTTATAAAATGTATCACATGTATGTAGTAGAATTAAAAAAAAACCAGAAAATATCTTTATAAAAATCTAAATATTGAATATAGGGGAGTGATATTTTGTTTAGTAAGGTCAAGTTTAGGCCATTTGAGCTCAAATCAGCTTCTGATGGTTCAGAGCTGAAGTGAAGCTGCACAATGCTGCCATCTACTGGAAGAGAAGAAAACAAGAGAAGTTTTAGAAAGCTGTGTTTGGTTTTTATCCCATGTTGAAAATTTAAGCCCTAATAATGTCCTGATGACTCTTCATAATCCAGGTAGAAACATCTAAAAAAAGAAAAAAGTTGATTCAGTACGAATTCTTCATTGAAAGATCTTGTCTCTTCTTCAGTCTGAGGAGTTGGAGCAGGTGAACCCGGGCTTACAAACACTGCCTTCGCAAAGTGGATCAACAAGCTTGGATTACAGGCAAAATGTTTTTTACGAAGAAGAGCCCATCCAAAGGACGTACTCACTTTTATTTATTTATTTATTTTTCAGAAAAGCCTCATTAAATTTTGAAGTATGAGTCAAAAACAACAAAATTCTTATGAGATTTTAGATATATTTAAGACAAAAAAGTAGATTGTTGAAAGGATACGTGTCATGCCTTTAAACCACTATTTCACATTTATATCATTCAGGTGGGATCTATATAAAGTGGAACTTCAATGCTTTGGTCTGAATTCCTCCTTACTGTAACTCCACAAGCCCCTCTTTCACCCCTTTCTAAGGTGTGTCTCAGATCAAYTCATTTTGATGCTGTCTCTTTAAATCCAGACGAGGAGCTTCACACCCCACAAACCTCAAGCTTCTGGTTCATTCTAGTTTGATAGAGAGTGTTTATGACTGCAGGGCAGACCTGATTTACAAATGAATTAAAAGATGTCAACTTGTCCATCCAGCCTTACATGTTGGAGCCAGTCTGACCCCGAGAGGAGAATGAAGACCACCAAATTGTAGTTGGTAAATCCAGACCTTTTTTTAAAATAGTCCCAAATGATGTAATAGTTTAGAAAACATCATAGAAAATAGAGAAAACTGAACGGGTTGAAAATTATGATCCAAACAGAATATGAAGATATCCATCAGCACAGAGAGAGACTAAAATCAACTTTTCTGCACTAATCAAAGTATACAATAAAAATATTTAACTAAAAATAAAATAGGATTTTACATATGTCCCCTTTAAGTAATAAGTATATTTGTGTAACAAAAAAATTAAAGAAAAAAGGAGCATATGCACCTTTATTATAAATATTTTTTGGTCCAGAGCTTCCTGTCTGTTGTCTTTGATCACATGGCGMCCTCTAGTGGACACAAGGACATGTTCTTCAGACTTTACACTATTGCACCGTCATACTGCAAGTATCTTTGGATCAACTTTAAAACAGAAGAGAAAAAGCACGACAGCTCCTTCTTACACATAAAAACTGTAGACTGTAATAAAACATATGAGTACAGAACAAAGATGGGATATTATGAGAATAAAGTCAAATCTGTTGTCTACAGCAGGGCTCATCAAGCCATTTGGGTCTGGGGGACCCTTTCAAAGACAAAAAAAAAAAAAATAAAAATCCAGGTACCCCCCCACCCATAAATCCTGTGCTATTTTAAAAGAATTTATTGTTATTTCAACCCCTAAATGCCATGGAAATATATATTTTTATTCAGTGTATAATGTTTGTTTACTTTGTTCTCCATGCATTAAAAAAACAAATAAACAATTTAGTGAAATGTTTTGAGAACCCCCAAGATACCTCTCGCGGACCCCTGGGACCCCAGTTTGAGAACCTCTGATCTACAATATGTATTTGTATCACAGATAAATGCATCCCTGTCCTTCCATGGAACTGTGCAGTCCTCGCACTCAGTGTAAATTCAACCCACAGTGAAACAGTCAAACTGCATAGTCACTGTTCTGTTTATTTACATGTAATACGCTGCATCATTAAAAACACAACTGTTAAAGTACATTTATTTTTAAAACGAACAAACAAAATCATTAAAGTCACTGTGTTGATACAGGATTCTGTTATGAAAATATGTGATAAAGTGCAAGCGTTAGAACACTGATCAGCACATCAATAACAAAGCTGTCTGTCCTTCTGTCATCTATCATCTRGATGATTTTCCAAACTATTTTTAATCTCCATCTTTTTGTATCCTCATGTTCTCTGATTGCGAATGATTTGCCTTTTGCAAAGTTTGATGTAACGTCTTTATGCAAAACAGATCTCGTGTCCATTCATCGTCCAATCTGAAGGATAAAGGAGCGTACCGCAGGACGGTCCAGCGTGGAGCAGGGACCGGYCACCCCCCACTGAGACGGACTTCATTCTGGGAACTCTTTCCCACCTCTCTGTTGCCAGCTCTCCAGCTCCCGCGTGATTCAGTGAATGAAGTAGCCCGTCTGATGCAGCCTGAGCAGCAGGCCGTGCGTGACGTCAAACGTGGTGAAGCTAATCCCCACTGCRACGGGCCCTTTCACCCAGTTCATGCTCAGGCCTTTGTACAGTCCACGTCTGACTCCTTCCTGTCGCACGATCTCGCACATCGTCCCCAGAATCGTGCGGTAGGACGAGCCCGTCACGCCAGCTGTCTGCATGCGCCGCCGCACCACGTCCAGCGGGTACGARGCCGACTGTCCGATCAGGCCCGCGCAGGCGCCGAATGCCAGGCGCTCGTAGGGATAAGGCTGAGATCGCTTTGTTTTTTCTAAAAATCACAGAGAAAAACAAAAWAACAATGAGTTTTAAAAATGTGTTTTAATTAGCTCTGCTTCTGTTAAAGGGGTGGTGGGTGGGGTGGGCGTATTGTGTATTTTCTAGGCACATAATTCAATTCCATACCAAAAAGTCTTAAAATTGGCCTCYGTCTCTTTAAAACCTCCTACTGTTTTGGACACTCCCACTTCAGCACAACAATGCTTTGGGGGAGGAGCTCTGTGAGGTGGGAGCTCGGCTACAGACTGAGCTACAGGGAGGAGATTTGTAAAAAAAAATAAAAAAATAGGCCGAGTTTTGTACCAGCAAGTGTTTAGACAGCTTCCCATGGCCACAGGAGATTCAAGGATGCCTCAAACATGAGTCAAAGCAACAATCTGCCTATGTTTTGGATGCGGGAATGACATTATAACACATTGTACTGTAAAACTAAAAAAATAAAAAACTATTTTGCATAAAACGCCACTCCCCACTTAAACACTCAAAAACACAAAGACAGATGGGTACCTGCATGTAACTTTTTGAGGGTCTCATAAGTGAAAAATGTGATCCCTGCATACGGGATGACACCCAGGATGGTTGGGGAGAAGCCGTTGTAAAGGGCCCGTATGCCTTCCTCCTGGGAGATGCGCACAAAAACGTGCATGATATTACTGTACCTGTAGGAGACAAAAGCATGAAACGCCAAAAATTATTTACCCAATTGTACCAAAACAGAATTTTGCAAAGACCAAACTGAGTTTTTAGGAAACAGTACTTTGGTTCTTGGGCCAGCGGCAGAAATTTTATCAACTGATATGATGAAATGGAAACTATTTAGGACAAATCTTTTTGGTTAGCTACATGTCTGAGGTGTATGAAAGTTTATGTTGACCTGATATTTGCTGCTTGGTTTGATGCTAGGGAGAATGTGGAAAACTGGCTTAAGCCAAGGCCAAACTACAGGAGTTGTCCATCTGAAGGTCATGTGTAGTCTAAAAGACATTTAAACATGAAATGTTCAGTTTGAGATGTTTGTAAGATGTTCTGATCTTAATAATTTGTACTTAGAATTTCWAATTTCTTTTATTTCATTTATCTTGAGATGTTTACATTAACATTTCAGGTCAGAAGTTTCTGTAGGTCATTCATTCCAACTGCAGTTAGACGGTTTAACACATCAAGATGTCATCAGTTACTTGGACAATTCACCTACACTGCCATCACTAATATGCACCTTCATATACATTCATTTATTTACTGTACTAGGTACAGTATATATGTACATTGTCATACGTATATCACAAGTATAGTGTTTCTTTTTTTGTTTTTCTTTGACTTATCTTTCTTTATTCTATCTCACCCTGTCCTGTTTTGAGCTGCTGTAATGTGCAAATTTCCCCACTGTTGGATCAGTTAAGTTTTATCTTATCTTATCTTAGAATCGCTTTAAATACTTTTCAGTAAGTTATGTGTTTTGTACAATTCTGGTTGAAAAAGAGCTAACCTGTAAAACTCTTATGTTAAATGCAATGCGGTTGGAAATTTATTTGCACCTAACTTTTGTGCTGAAAAAAAAAGGTTAGCTGCACCGGTGAGTTAGTCTAGAGGCCTGAAGTAAAATGTTAAAAAGCTGATTTGACAAACTGACTCTCTGCTGATAGTAATGCTGTGAAGCTGACTGCCATGGCAGATCATTCACTCAGATGCTCACATTTCTCTGGCAGTGACGGCCATTCTGGCTCGCACCATGTCCAGTGGGTAGGTTAGCATGGCAGCAGTCGTACCGGCCAGAGAACCCGCCAGGAAACGAGGGAAAGGAGGCAGAGCTCTGAAACAAACAACATGATGAGAAACTATTTTTAATGATAAGCAAAATTACAAGATGAACTTTGTTAACAGTGTTAAAAAACACACAAAACAAGATACCAGCATCTTGAGTTTGTAATTTAGCCCTGTGCTAACTTGAGCTAAATGCTAAAGTCAAGATGCTAGCACAGCTTCCCGAACTGTATAGTTTCCCATAAAATAACTGGTAATAACTCACTACCAAGAAGACCAAACAATGAAGTAAAAAAAAAAAAAAACCCACTGCTAGAGCCAATTAACACAAACGTTTAACTTTATAGCAGTTATGTCTATTTGTAACAATAGTTTTTATCTAATTTAGTTATTATGGCATTAGCAATAATTTTTAAAGTTGTTTTCTTTGTTTATATATTCTTACTTACTCACGGATTTAACAAAAGTTGTTGAAATACCCATATCATACCACTAGGTGGTGAAAATATCTACACTGACAACAATTCAGAATAAAAACAACAAAATGTTCTTAGCTTGACTAAAGATTTTCTCAAAATTCTTTCTTTACCTCATATATTTTTTGGCTGCYGTTGACAAAATTCTGTCAGCAATTAACTATTTTAGCACAAAGTCATAGTTTACATTGTGACACAGKGGTGAGCACAGCTAACCAACAAGTTAGGTTTACTAACCACTAATCTACTAAACAAGACTCTAAGCCCTGCTAACGCCAAACTGATAAAAAATGTGTGGAAGCTAACGCTAGCCTAAGACCACTGTCATTCAGTCTGTGTCACTGGTGMAAACCTGTTGTTGGTTTTCAATTAGTTTAATTTGAAGGTAGGTGGGATCATCTGTGGCAGTTTACCTCTWTCAAAATAAGTGTTCCTTTGATTGAGTTTGTATTTTTATAAATACAGTTTGCAGTTAGTCAAATAACAAAATACTTTCTTTGTAATATTTTAAACAGTCATTTTTTTGTATTCATTGTTTAAATATTGTTAAATATTATTTTCCATCACTTTGACACTTATTTTTAAAATTTTACTCACTTGCCCTGGAAGCCGTAGTGGCCCCCCAGCAGTTTTTTGTACTGTTCATGTGAACAAAACTGGATGGCAGCGTAGGGCATGACCCGCACCATGGTGGCAGAGTTCCCCCTCCACAGACTGAGCAGCCCATCCTTCATGTAGCTACAGTAGATGAACCTGAAGGCCTCCTGCGCATACAGACGGCACAATAGTTCCCGCGTTAATCTTCTTAACATAGTTGTGTTATAGTCTGAGCATATTTGTGTTACACAATGAAGCCTGCTAGACTGAACCGGTGTCAACAGACTCAGCAAGAATGAAGGCATTTCAAAAACAACAGTTTATTATGAACACTGATCTATAAAACCTGATGTAGTTTAAAGTACTGTTGAAACTTTAAGGCAAGGAGGGGCGATTGGTGGACCGTGGACCACATCCAGCCCACAGATGACTTCTGTCCCACCCACCAATGAGGCCCCGCCCCCACACATTTTTTTACGAAGACTCTTTACAGAATTTCAAGACAAACCTGTGTTCCGTCTGCTTAGAAAATGCTGTCTGCCATTAAGGATTTTAATATAAGTTCCCATAACAACATGTTGCACAAAGCTAAATATGCTAAATTTACTGAAGCCACAAGTACAGAAACAAAAAAGACTTTACTAGAACTATGCAGGAGTCTGCACTCAAGGCAACTTCAGCTCACTAAAGTGTTTATTTTTTGTTTGTTTGCTATTCATCGTTTTGAACAAGAGTACAACTGTTATAAATGCATTTGAGCATGCAATTAGTGAAGTTACTGCTCTGTATGTTGGCTTATTAAACATACAAACATTTTTAAAATGGCAGTTTTATTTAGGGCTGCCACGATTAATAGATTAATCGACGACTAATCAATTATTAAAATAATCGATGACTAATTTAATAACAGATTAATCGTTTTGGCTCTGTGATGGACTTGCGACCTGTCCAGGGTGTACCCCGCCCCTCGCACTGTGACTACTGGATATGGGCACCAGTGACCCACACGACCCTGAAAAGGAAGAAGCGTGTACAGAAAATGGATGGATTAATCGTTTTCTTTTTGTTGTTGTTCTTTTCTTTGTTTTTCTCTCCAAACTGCTTTGACACATTCCACTGCCACATCTACCTTTCTGTCCTTGACACACATGCACAGTAGTGGTAATTGGGGTAGACCGTGGACGTCACAAGACATTATACAGACAGGCTCTGGTATCATGGCTACCAGACAACGGAGCTCAAAAGTGTGGGATCATTTTAAGAAAATGAAAGAGAAACCTGTGYAATATCTGCAGAGCAGAACTTGCCTTCCACAGCAATTATTTTTAGTTAGCATATAGCTAAAATCTAACCATGGTTATATAATAGCAGCTGCATTCTGGTGCAATAAGCTGTATGTTTTATATTCAATTAACGTATGATCTGATTAGTCGACTAATTGAAAAAATAATCGGTGATTAATCGATTATAAAAATAATCGTTTGTGGCAGCCCTGGTTTTATTACATTTGGTTAAGTGTGCAGTGCTGTGTGGCCCTCTGATTGTGTCAACAAAAACTTCTGGCCCCTCCACCATTTAAGTTGCCCATCCCCACTTTAGTGATTAATGTTTTACAATAAGGGTGTAGTGAGTATAACCTTTGATCCTTTGATGCAACAGGTCATAACAATCAGTGTGATGGCCCCGCTTACCACTCCAGTGGCATGTAAAGTTACTACAATCTACAGTTTATCAGTTCCTGTTCCTCTGATGAACTCACCTTTGCTGAAAACCTTTGTGAGGACACTGTGAAAACAACAAGAAACAAAGTGACGTCAGAGTTAAACAATCTCCTGTGTAGTTAAACATCTAGTGAGAGGTTTAATAATTAGTCAGCAGCAGTTACAATGAAAACACTGAAGAAAAATATTTGTTTACTAAATGCTGCAGTGTAATTAACACCACAGTAGATGTGTCAAGTACGAGCAGCACATGATTCGTCTATTTCAGAAAACAAAAGTAGGTTTCCCCGAGTGTTTACTTGCCTTGAAAAATGATCTTGGTCCGGTCCAGAGGTGCGATGACCGTTTTGGCCACGGCGCCAGCAAAYGCACCACACAGCAGAGACTCCAGGGCTGTCAATCTGGGCCTCAGCTCCTGTTGGTTCAAAAAACGTTTTTACGTGTTACTAAGTACAATAACGCAACACAATATTCATGCAGCGGTTACATTTTTAAAAAGTAAGACCGAAAGAAATGCTCTGTATTTTGTCTCTTTTCTTCATGGCCTGTGTGTAAACGCTACAAATGTTCTCAGTCGAAAGAAGTTCCTGAAATAAAATAGTTACAATGTGTACAATGATCAGGGACACAGGGTTTTAAAAATCTACTTAAAACTGTATTTAGCAGCCATTTGAAGTGCATTGTTCTAAATGTTTAGGATTAAAAACAAACATAAAACTGTTATATATTTATTGAAAAGGTAGAACAGGGACTTATAACTAGTCTTTGAAGTGAACTTCATCTGAGATCGTACTTGAAAAGTGTTCTACCCTTGTATTGTTTTTTTAAATTATTATTTTATACTCTAAACACCATGAGTTTGTAACACAAAACTACACATACAACTTTAGTGGCTCTCCAAGAGCTGTGAAACATCTGGTTGTGAAAAAAACAAACAAACCATAAAGCATGTAAAAGTAACAAAAAGAGCTAAAATCTCATTTCTGAAAATGAACAGGCTGGGATTTGCTCAAGGCAACGATTTTCACTTTATTTTCAAAGACGGATGGCTGGAACAATGAATAAACCTACCTGGACTTTGACACAAATAATCCATTTCACGAGTTTGAGCTGAGAAATTGTGCTTTACGGCCATTATAGAGTTATTAAGGTAACTGACCTCCTGCTGTATGAAGAAACCGTCTGTCTTAGATGCAAGTCATTCGGCCAATCACAATCAAGATATACRGTCTATCTTGACTGTGATTGGCCAAATGGCTCATGGTCCACCAAAGATCTTTCTATTGTGAAGACAATCACACTGTTTCTGAAACCAGACATTAGGGTTGGGCAATATTGGCAAAAAAAATAATCATGATTAATCGGTGTATTTAGCCRATAACGATTAACTTAACAATTAATCACCGTGAGTCCCTTATGTCACATGACCAATTTAGGGGAAAAGATTTGCTCTTCGTAAAAATCTGTTCCAAATTGTGTCAAAATCACAGACTTCAGGCTACACATCAAATTTTAAATTGTGTTGACAGATAAATAAATAACAGAACTTTTTTAAATGTTCGTCATATTTGAAGTGAAGAGGAGCACCGAGCGGACTGACTGGAGCCATTAATCGTATTAATCGTCAAGAGCCAAAAAATAATCGATTAATGTTTTTGTGACGATTAATTGCACTTGATACGATTATGCCCAACCCTACCAGACATACTTTTTGAATCAAGACAATTCACATAAGTGACCTATTCTGTTGAGAAATAGGCACATTTCGCTGAAAAGTGACACATTTGCAGGTATGAAAAAGGTGAGGATTGCTTAGGATTATCAGACATTTCGGACTAATCTGTCACAATAACAACTTTCACGAGACGATAAATTGTCGCAGAAATTACTGCGATAAAACTATAATATTGTTGGATACCAGTTTAAACTAATATAATGATATAAGCCCCTTGTTTACAGAAGTTTACGTTAAAATTTACAAAGTGTAATAAGAAAAAAAACAACTGTCTGCATTCTCAAGGTTTGGCGTGGTGGCCTGAGGGTGTTCTGAGGCGTCGCCGGCTGCATGAAGGTGTCAGCAATGTGAAGACGCTCCTCTGGCTAAACGCCTGTTCACAGGCCTCGCAGGCTACAAAGCACACGACAAACATCTGACCCCAGAATTCAACTCCCCCTCTACGCAAAGAGGGAGACACGAAGAAAACAAGCAGGCAAATGAAAATTATCGTTCTCATCTGAATTTATCGTATGAAATTCAGTTTAATTAAAATGTTACATGTAAAAAGAAAACATTCATAATTCTGGTTTAGCTCCAGTATCGGTACTTTACAAGTGAATTCTTCAATTGGTGATGAATGTTTACAACCATCCAGGCCGAACAGAATGTGACACAAACAACACAAAGTAGCCTGAGTGGCAAACTGCAGCATGGTTTAGATCTCACAGTGATAGTTACATGGAGATTTAATATGTCAGTACAGTGTTAAAACATGATCAGTTTGAAAGAGTGACAGATTTGGGTCATTGTTTATAAGCTCCTCCACTTCTGAACTGCTGTTTTTTTAAGCCATCCACATCAAAGCTGGGCTAACTTGTCCAAATTATTCAATTCCTACGCACACACACGAAAGAGAGGAGCTCATGCTCACCTTTGTTTGCCTGGACGGTGGCAGGGTCAGCACGGTGGTCTGGGCCATGGGCAGACGGCCCTGGTGGTCGAGCACACGGTGGGCCATGCCTGCCTCTCCCTCTCACAAAACCGTCAGACACTGGATGGCTTCACTCATCCAGGACAACACCGCTCTGCATATGGTTAGAAAAATAAATGAGCTCAGACAAGCGAGAGGAAAAACAAAACCAGTTGCAGGTAAAGCGTGCAGCCGCTCCGTGTCGCAGTTGCTCAGACTACAGAGGGCTCTCACGCCCATATGTTCCTGCACGAACAGCCTGGCTTGTAAACAACACGCAGCAACCCTCTGTTTACCTGAAAACCGCACACAGCGTGCCCTCTGCGCCAGCTCCTCCTTAACAAAACGACTGCATTCAGACACAAATACTAAAAGCCTCACATTAAACGAAAAATGTGATTCATTGAATTGTTGTTGGAAAATAAATAATAAAATTAAAAGAAAAAAAGACGTGCTGAAACTGTGGTTAAATTAGTGTTTGTATAAACATGTCTTACCTTCGCTGGTGYTTAAACGGACTCCAGTTTACAAAAACAGTCGAGGCGTGAATCCAGTCAGCAGTCTTTGCTTCTTCCACAAACACACACAGTGTTGAGCACGGGCTCGGCCCTCGCGCTTATAAACTCGCGACACGCCCTGATGTGAGGTTTTTTACCACGTCTTCTCGCCTTGTTGACGTCCCTGGAAAATGTTTACCAAAGATAAGTGTTGATATTTGTTTACAAGACAATGTCTGCGAGATAAGACTTCAGGTCAGAGCTGCTGCCTGCCTCCGCACACAGGATTGTTCTGGTTGGTGCAGCCTGATACAGCCCCCTTTCTGCCACTGGTTTGGACTACAATACCCAGAAAGGCAGCGGCAGACTCTCGCGAGAGTACGTGCCATTGGTATCTGCGACACTGGGTTGCCATGTAAGTTTCACTCAGTATGCTCTCGTTTTCTTTTTTTGTTTTTAACCTTTTCATTTGTTTGAATCAACAAAACTTCTCAAATGAACCTTTCCCTCCCAGGACAATTAGTTTTCAGTATTAATCAAGTTGTGCTTTTTGAGAATGTCGCTTTTTGTTATTTTCTCACTGAAAATAAACACAGCTGTTTTCAACCTTATCCTTTAAAATGTTTATAATTGTTTTGCTGTCCTTTTTGCCTTTTCTTCTGATTCTGCTTTTTTTCAACTTTTGTGTTAATTTCATCTTTATTCAGCTTCTATTTTGCTGACTTTATTTTATTTTTCTGCTTATTTAGCTGTCGTTCTGACCTGTTTTGCCCTTCTGCTAATTTCAATTTGTACTTCTTTTAGCTTAATTTTTGCTATTTTAAGCTTTTTTTTTCAGTTTTGTCTGATAATTTTAGCAATTTCTGAATTGTTAGCTCATTTAGCCACTGGACATTTATCAGCTACATTCACCTTTTTGTGATTATTTCAGGCAGGCCTATTTATTGCCTAATTCTGCAAATGTCTGCTCATTCTGTTTCTTTGTGCTAAATTCAGGTATTTTATCTTTTTTAAATGCTAATTTAGGTTAGTTTTTAGCTTTTTTTTTAGTTATTCAGCAAAAATCTTTCAGCATTTAGAATTCACAATTCACACTTTTCGAAAGAAATGGAAATTCTCTAGTTTATTTTAACTTTTTATGAAAAGTTTTTTTTTAGTTTGTCATCTTTTGTCTAAGATATAACCAAACAGCTGTGTAAAACTGTTAAAAAGCCACTTCATACGCTAACACAGTATGGAAAATACAAAAAAAAAAAACAAAAATTAAGTCACACGTGTGAGATGTTTTACAAAGAAATAAGATCACAACAGTAAAGTCGTAAAAATGTGTACGGTAAAAACATAAATAAATTGTTATCATTAATTATAATATTATAATAAACTATTATAATGAAAAAAAGAGTATGTAATTTAAATACATGAATGGGATTCATTCTCATATTGAATAAACTTTTCCTCTTAGGTACTTTTTATTGAAATATTAAAAAACAGACCAACCAAGTAATAATAAATTTTCACTATTCTGCATTTTTTGAATAGAAAAGTAGTGATGTGCATAAGCCTTTTTTTTTTTACAGTTGATGTAAATATTCATAACGAGTTTAAAACACATGCTGTGTCTGTACCTTTATTTTAAATAAATAAATAAATAAATAAATAAATAAATAAATAAATAAATAAATAAATAAATAAATACAGTAAAAATGAAGAATAGACTACGCTTGTCCTGTTTTGTTTTCTCTAAGAGCCAACCTGGCAACCCGCGGGTCTGCTCGCAGCGCTGAAAAACTTGTTGTCTGGGAAAATGGCGTCAAACGTAGAGGCCCCGGATCGTTGGTACCTCGCCCTCCTCGGCTTTGCGGAGCATTTCCGAACCTCCAGTCCGCCCAAAATACGACTTTGTGTGCACTGTCTCCAGGCCGTGTTTCAGTTTAAGCCCCCGCAGAGGATCGAGGCTCGGACACATCTTCAGCTGGGCTCGGTTCTCTACCATCACACCAAGAACAGCGATCTGGCTCGCAGCCACCTGGAGAAAGCGGTGAGGGGCGTTYGGTCTGGGAAAGAGCGGGGATGCTGCGGAGAAGGAGGAACGGGTGCAGGCCGCGGGCGGTGACAACAGCGAACGACGGAAGTGTTTAAATTGCTGTTTAGTCAAGAATATTACATTTGTTTAAAAAAAGTTTTTTTTAAAAGCGTAAGCTGTAGTAATGTGAACATATTTAATTTTACTCGGGTCGGCCTCGGTTCGMTGGTGTTAGCCAAACTAACCGGTGTTGGAGATTATTTTAGCTTCTGCCTTTAAACCCTTTATTGACATATTTTTGTATTTTGTTTTTCAGTGGTATATATCTCAACAACTTCCTCAGTTTGAAGATGTCAAATTTGAAGCTGCCAGCATTTTGTCTGAACTTTTCTGCCAACAGGTAAGTCTTATTCATTTCTAAAATGGGGARTCTTAACTATATGTTATCTTACTTAACATGCACCATCCTAAATGCTTTCACAGACTAAGTATGTCCAGTGTGGTGAAGTTATTTATTATGAAGTGTTCATTATGAATCTGTTTTTATGATTTTTCAGAATTTGGTGGACTCTGCAAAACCCCTGCTGCGAAAAGCCATCCAGATTTCCCAGCAAACACCATACTGGCACTGCAGACTGTTGTTCCAGTTGGCGGTATGTGCACTCGCAGACTTTACTGCAGCTTATTTAAACTGGATATAAACCTGCAACAGCAAAAATCCTGGTGATTGGTCTGAATGCTGTTTTCTGACAGATTACTTTGTTTTTGTATGCATCTACGGTTGGCCTTGTTTGTGTTTCAAATCACAAAAGAGCATGAAGTGATTGGTAAAACCTTCCTCTTTTAGCAACTTCATACACTGGAGAAAGACTTRGTGTCAGCGTGTGACCTTCTGGGAGTTGGAGCGGAGTATGCTCGCGTGGTGGGTTCAGAATATACCAGGTAAATGTCTATTTGTTTGTCATTATTACCGCCTTTTTTTATTCGATAGAATATTTTTGTTAATAAYCCACAGCGCAGAAACCAAAATGTTAACTTACCCTATAGAAATACAGTCATCTAAGATTTGTATGTCTGTGAAACATTTTCTTTTTTCAAATTATAGCCATCTGTTTTCTTGCTGCCTCTGTATGTGGCCACACTGTGTCGGACATGTTTGATGTAAAATGCGTATAAAACGACTTGACTAGCTAGAATMACTTCATTACAAATAATCTATGATACAAAAACAGTGGATTTGATGCTTTCTTTCTTTAAGCCATGAACTGCGTCCTTATGTGCAATGGAAGGAGAAAATTAAMTGGGGGAAGTAGAAGAGCTAAAATGCTTAAAAGCAGAGGACAGACAAAAATCAAACCAAAACACCTTACTGCAAACACACAACRTCAACAACAGCTTTGAGGGGCTGCTCACCAGCTGAAAGCAGACTCCCTGCATAGGCCTGTCTGTTTAGTGAGATTAAGAAATGATGCAGCGACCTGAAATCTGATCCACAAACTGCAGTTAGKAATAAGAAAAATGTCAACACGGAACATGGCAGATATAATAATCCAATTGTGTCTTYATGCAGACTTTTAATTTGCTTTAAAAGTAAACTAGCTTCTGTTTTACKGAGACATTTTAATAAAAGTATTCACGGGTTGTTGGACTTCAGCGCATACAGAACTTATAAATTTTCTGCTCTAATGCAGGGATGGGCAAAATCTTATCTTGTGCAATTAATCGTCAGAAAAACTCACCGATTCATAATTGGCAGTTTTTGATTATTGCGTTTAGTGACTGATATAAGTCGTAACGCAGAGCTAACACCAATGAGGTAAACTGGTTAAACGCATCATGCACACCTTTGTAGATAGACCACTGTGGTACTATMACGCCATATTGGAAGAGGCAAGCTGTCAATGTAAGCATGTTATCATGGCTAGATTTCTGTGAAAAATTGCAWATAAATATCAGTTTTTCATTGGTTAGCTTCTGCCTGGTAGAAACATCATATATTGCAGACGTGAGCACCTTGGGCAACATGTTTTTGCCTGCTATGATAATATTTACTGACAAGTATTTCTTTCAAATCACATTAATGGTTGTCAACAGAAAACTGAGTTCCATTAATGCGCTGACCGAAATTTAACACCATGTTTTCCACATTCAGCTTCTCCTCCCCTGCCCCAAACGGTACAGCCACTCTCTCCAGACGAGAAAAGTCTTGTGATATTGCCTCTAGCCAGTAGGGTTGGGCATAATCATATCGTGTGCGATTAATCGTCAGAAAAACATAATCGGTTAATTTTTGGCACTTGACAATTAATATGATTAATGCCAACAGGCAGAGTCCGCTCGCTGCTCCTCTCCGCTTCAAATATAACGAACATTAAAAAAAGTTCTGTAACTTATTTATCTATCAACACAATTTAAAATTTTATGTGTAGCTTGAAGTCTGTAATTTTGACACAATTTGGAACAGATTTTTATGAAGAGCAAATCTTTCCCACTAAATTGGTCATGTGACTATGAAATAAGGGTGTCCAGGGACTCCAGGGGATTAATCGTCAAATTAATCGTTATCGGCTAAATACCACAATTAATCGTGATTAATTTTTTTGTCAATATTGCCCAACCCTACTAGCCAGTACACCTCATTGGCCAAAGCTAATGCTAACACGATGCTAACACTACCAGGTTTAATCACCTGAAACCTTGCTGTAAACCGAAGTACAAGGAAAGCCAGAAAAATGTTGGTTACAGCAAACTCTCCTCCAGTGAATGGTGGAAACAAATCTACATGTGGCGAATCCACGATGCACTCAGTCAGTCCTGTAGGAGCAGCACAGTAAATAAAATGAAGACATTCGTTTGACTGATGGTTTGTATCATTTTAGAACCCAAGGTTAGGGCTGCAACTAATGACTATTTTGATAGTTGACTAATCTGCAATTATTTTTTCAGTCAGTCAGCTATTATTTCTGTCACAATGTCCATCTATGCTTCCTGTGGGTGCTCCTCCTGRACCAATTCCAGTGCACATCTCCTCTCACCTGTTATCCAGTGTCTCTAYCTTTTTAACATAAAAAGTAACGTTCTCATAGCGAATTAAAATAGTAACTAGGGTTGGGCAATATTGGCAAAAATAAATCACGATTAATTGTGGTATTTTATCCGATAACGATTAATTTGACGATTAACCCCCTGCAGTCACTGGACACCCTTATTTCATAGTCACATGACCAATTCAGTGGGAAAGATTTTCTTTTCATAGAGTCTGTTCTAAATTGTGTCAAAATCACAGACTTCAGGCTAAACATCAATTTTTAAATTGTTTTGATAGATAAATAAATTACAGAACCTTTTTTTATGTTTGTCATATTTGAAGCAGGGAGGAGCACCGAGCGGACTCTGCCTGGAGGCATTAATTGTATTAATTGTCAGGTGCCAAAAAATAATCGATTAATGTTTTTCTGATGATTAATCGCACACGATACGATTATGCCCAATCCTAATAGTAACCCATGAAACATGAATTTGAACCTCAAACCTAACAGCTTATTCTGATGTATTTTAGCATTAATACATGTAAACACAATAAAAATGAAATTATATAATACAAATTAAACTGCAAGTAGTTTAAACAAACAAATAACTCAAAATAGCAGCTTCTCCCCCAACATGAGGGACTAACCTGCCCTGCTGCAAGTAAAAAAATAAAAATAAAATAAAGAATAACTTTGGTTAAAATGACATTCAGGTGCGTAAAAGTAAGAAAATAACCCATGCTGTTGGAAATCTTGCTGGATCTGTCAGTCCACCTGGATCAGCAAACGGTAAAAGACGAGACAGGATGGATTATTACTATAATACAGTGATTTATTGTGATGGCACGTGATGCTTTAGCTAATGTCAGCATAACTGATAGCATCCGCTTCATACACACTGTTTTCTGATAACAAACAACATTTATAGACAGTTGGCTACAGCACAACATGATCAGTCACTGGAAATAAGATTTGTAAAGCATCCGCCTGACGAGCAAGCTAACTTTCTGAAACCTACTAATCTATAAATTCGATATATTGATTATTAAAAGTGTTGGCAACAAATTTCGTTATCGATTTGTTGTGTTGGGCAATTTAAGGTGGTTTTATTTTAATGACTAAGCTTTGCGTTTTAATTTGCTGACAATATCTGAGTGAAGACATGAACCGTACTTGCCTTCACCAAATACTGCAAACAAAACAAGGCATTTATTTAATTATTGTAATTAGCAGCTGTCTTCTTGAATGAAAGTATTCTTTACATGATCGTCACTGACATGAGACTATCTATGGTCAGAGATAAACATTTAACTAATAGTTCACATTTTTATTTCTGGTTACACTCTTCACACAAGGACACATTTTACAAAGCTCATGGAGAGAAAATATAAAGAGACTTTCAAGGATATAGCACATATTTGTGTATTTTTGTGTACATTTTTTTTACTGTAGCTATTTGACAAATGCATTACAATTTAATATTATATTTAACCAGTTATTTGTGCAATTCGCTATTTCAGAATAATAAATAGGAATAAAGAGGTTGAAAGTAAAAACATTTTTTTAAATTTTTTGTTTTCTGATTCATTGATTAATAAAAGCTAATTGAACACTTAATCGATTATTATTATAATAATAAATAACGTGCATCATCATTAAAATGCCGGGTCGACTAATTTTTATAATCTGTGTTGTCGATTGTCGACAAGTCATTGCAGCCCTATACAGAGTAACTGATTTAGTCAAAAACAAAAATAATTGTGATTTATTAATCATCTAAATGCCACAATTCATCATCATTATTATTTTTTTCGCAAATATTGCCCAACCTTACTCTCATGACAAGCTCATCTGTCTTCAAACAAATTCAGTGTTGAAACCAATTTTCTGTGAGAACTGGTGTCTTCAATGATAAAAGGTTGGGATGAACTGGCCAAGAGCCTGTATAATGTATCAGATTATTCAGTAGAGTGTTCAATTTGTTTTAAATCTGCAGCCTTAATTGTTAAGATTTATAATAAATACTTTTGACCATTCAGCTTAAATTAACTGATCAAAAACTACAGAAATAAATAAACTTAACATAAAAATATTCATTTTCTAAATCCGTTTCAAGTCCAGTCATTAACATACAGTCAGTGTAAATTAGGCTTAGCTTATCTTTGTTTGTATGCAAATTTCTCAAAACATTTTCCACTTCCTTATAAAAAAGGCTTTTCATCAGTATTGTTTACTTTTTAATCAATAAGTGTCTGATGTGATCATTTTGGATTATTTTACCGGATTAAATTTGATTTTATTTGTTTCCCCAGGGCTTTGTTTCTTCTTAGTAAAGGAATGGTGAGTTGTTTTTTTTTTTATTCTCTCTCTGCTGTTTCATCACTCTAAAGAGTAATATTTATGCTTTTACAAGTGGTGTGAAATATTTCAATTAAATTTTATTYCCAACCTTCCAGTTGCTGCTAATGGAGAGGAAACTCGGTGAGGTGCATCCTCTTCTCACACTGTGTGGAACTATAGTTGAAAACTGGCAGGGAAACCCGATCCAAAAGGAGTCTCTGAGAGTTTTCTTCCTGGTGCTGCAAGTCACACACTACCTGGATGCCGGGCAGGTAGGTAATCTGCTCTGGCTGGCTCTAATTAGCGAAGCTAATGGATGGCAGGTGGAAATGTAATATTTAATTGATTATAATTTTTTCCTCCAGGTGAAGAGCGTGAAGCCATGTCTGAAGCAGCTGCAGCAGTGTATCCAAACCATCTCTACGCTTCAGGATGATGAGATCCTGCCCACCAACCCAGCAGATCTCTTCCACTGGCTCCCCAAGGAGCACATGTGTGTCCTTGTATATTTGGTAAGACTGATTTTTCTTTCCTTGTTACTTAAAATCTCCTTTTAGTTATGTTACCCCAGATTAGCAGCCTGGTTTTCACAATGTGTTTTTTTTTTTTTTTTACCTGATACTGAGCTGTCATTGCAGATTCAAAGATACAAAACTTGTTTCTGATTCTTCACACATACATTTGGTTTTTGGCTTCCTACCAAATCTTCCTTTCTTTTTGTTTTAGTTCCATGTTGAATAAAWCTAGAGATGCACCAGTTCTGGTTTTGTGGCTGATATCAATTTATTTTCTTTTTCAATTAACTAACCCATAAAAAGTCATACCCATTCAAGATTATCTGCCATCTTAAAACAAATACATCCTTACAGAAATCGTCTACACTGACGACATGCACTGTTGCCAATGGGGTGTCCTGATCCAATATTGATATCGGTCCGATATCAGCCAAAAAACGAGTATTGGATTTTATCGGCCTGAATCAAAAATCTCCAATAAAAGCACTCTTGATATAAGCGCTCCAATCCAGCAGTCCACTGACTCCGCTCCAGTGTTTCTATCCAGCAGCGCTTGGATCCGGCATGCAGAGCCCACGTGATCACAACAACATGCTGCGCTAACAAAGTAGCAAGAAGTAGGAGCAATGTTGGCAGTACTTTTTATTTTCATCAGAAACAGAGTTAAAGCTAAGTGAAAAATTGTCACGCACAAGTTTTTTGTTGGGGCACAGAACCGTGTACGTTTTAAACKGGAGYGACAACCAGGCTCTGCTCTCCACCCTGGCAGCAGCTTTGCGGTTCGGCTCGGTCCAGTTTCAGAACCTCCTCTCCGGTCTGGTCGGTGGTCCTATAAGTGAGGACATCACGCTTACGAATTTGACATCAGCAGAATGCTGCCCGTGGATTAGCTCTGGGATTGATGGGCAGAAGAAAGGAGAGCGCAGCTTTTGTTTTGGATATGAGCGCGACGTGACGAGAGCAGTGATAAAAACTGCTCCCTGCAGGAGAGAGACGCTAATCTCCACATGATGCTCAGGCTGTAGAAAGTGGAAATGCAGCAGTAAGAAAGGTAGCTATCAATTTAATTAACTGACTAATTCTTACTATTTATTTTTTGCTCTTGTTATTAGAGTGATGTTTAATCTGTTTACACACTTGTTTTAGTGAAGATTAAGTGCAATGATCACTTTGTTTTGGGCACAGTCAGTAAAATTGGAGCTGTGGACTCTTAACTTTGAATAGATGGACATTGGACAATAATGTGGGGTTTTCTTTTGTGCCCACCTTCAGTGTTTCCCACCATAAAGCAGCACCAGGCTGACAGATAATAAAACAATAACTGGAGTGATTTTGAATTGTTATTTTACACTTTAAAAGTACATTTAGTTTTTATTATGTTTTATTTTTCAGGGTCTTCTAATTTATTTTATTAAATTGTAGAATGTTCTTCAGTTTAAAATGTATGTCATCCATTGGTTAAAAATAAATGGGTCAATATTTCTCATACCTACTCTTTCACCGTTTGACTTGATCAAGACTTTTGTAAGATTTAACACTACAAATTAGGTAAACGTGATTTGTACTGATATGGTATTGGGTGAGTATCAGTATCGGCCATTTCTCAAAGTTGCAATATCGGTATTGTATCGGAAGTAAGAGTTGTATCAGGACACCCCTAGTTGCTAAGTAAAAAGTAGTTATTCACTGTTTTAAAGATGACGTCATTATTTAATTTGCATATTTGGTCATTTCAACGTAATTGTKATCCAGGCTGTAGAAGATAAATCTAAACTTTGGATGGTCAAAATGTGAGTGAAATCACTCCAAATGCTATGTAGAACACAATCGAACTTATTAAAATTATTTACTGCATAATCACCACATTTATTTTTCCTCTAGAGTTCCATGTAAACAAAATATCAAATATTTACATTCAGGCACTGAAGATGAAAATTAGCTAGAACGCTGTAATCTACGCAGAACAATCCATTTTTACTACATCAGGGGTTTTGTGATCCTCTATCCATAGTTCCTGACAGATAAACAAGTTTGGAACTGGCAGTGTCCTGAAGAGACACTCAAACACAACTATTTGGGTTGTTTTATCCAGGGGTCCCACGGGTCCTTGAAATCCTTGAAAGTTTGTGAATTAAAAATATTTCAAGGCCCTGGAAAGTTTGTGAAAACAGCCAAAAATTACACTTGTCCTTGTCCTTGAAAGTCCTTGAATGTTTTTTTGGGGATTGAAATTCTCTATTCTCTATTGATTTTCATCATCTTTAAAAAAAGTAATTTACAAAATGTATTTAAAAAAAACTTACATTTGTTGCGGTGGATAACTCAGGATTACGGTAAACTGACATGGCTTTCAACAAATAACATCAGCCATAATCATAATTTTAGGCAATCAGAGCAGAGCAGGGCGGTTCGTTCTTTCTGAGCCCAGGTGAAACACCACAGCTCCTCCTGTCCTCACCAAGCGTCTGGACATGTTCACATCCCCTCCTCCCAAACTGAGCTGCCCAACCTCCCAGGACATAATTACATGTCCATTTATTGTGGATATGAATGTAGGGTAAACATTGAATCCACTTTCTTCTATGTTGTTCAGTTTTTGATTAAATTTACATGATATTAAACATGTTTATTGGTAACATTCTGTGGTAGCAGTAGG